>NW_015236911.1:0-666 GCF_001447785.1 Gekko japonicus | reverse complement strand
CAACTGCTGCGGGGCTGCCAGGAACAGTTAAAAATGCATGAAAATGCATGAAAAAGTTAATGTCTAGTTTGGTGCACAGGGAGACGCGAATTGCCATGTGACTGAGTTTTTCATTTTTGAGGCCCAAAGCAGGAGTCATGAATTGGGGTTTATTTTTATTTTTTTAAATTGAAAGTGTGGCTGAAGGGATCTAACTCCTGCCTTCACCTATACCTTACTTCATTGCACATTGCACTTTCAGAAACTTTCTTCTGGCCAGAGTGTGTGTGTTTTCTCTTTACTCTCAGGGTTTGTGGAGAGGAACAACTTTAAGCTTCTGTGGGGCAGGTGGGCTCCTAAAAACCAACACAGACAAATCTTTATTGAAAACTGCAGGCAATTATCTTGTTTTCTTTCACAATAAAACCCTTTATGTTCTTCAGTCCCTGTGCTATTGTCCATTGCATGTCCATTGCATAAAGTCCAACATCTTACCTTCACCTTGTGTTTATATTGCAATTGCAATTGCTGCATGGTGCCGAATGCCATTGCCCAAGTATCCGTATTGGGACTCTGCTTATGATATAAATGCTAGTATGCAACATGACTTTCATCCTTGTATGCTTGTGTAGTTTTGGTTTACATCTAGCTTGGACCAGATTTAGTCCTGCAACACCTATTCCCCTG
>NW_015236910.1:0-666 GCF_001447785.1 Gekko japonicus | reverse complement strand
TTCTACAAAAAAAGCCCTGCTTATAAGTGTATAGGTGCATGTGTGTAGGCTTATTCTATCTTCCTCCAGGTGTTACAGACCTGAAAGGCTTGAAGATTATGGTGCTTCCTATTTATGATTTAACAGAATATAGGGAGCAGTGATCATTTCTTCTCCGCAGATTAAAGTGTGTTATGAATGCCTCAATGCCTGAGCAAGTGGCAAAAATGGAAATGGAAAGTTGGAATTCTGTTACACGGGTCCCCAACAACAACTAGATGACAGGGAAGTTGGCAAGTCTCTGTTTTAATTGTATGAACTACCATTAACACCAGTTCTGGGCTTAATAGTCTCCATGGCTACTCCCAGGGCAGGATACCTTCCAGGGTCCTTTACAAGCTTGTCAGCCCTGCTAAGGAAAATGCCAGGAGATTTTGGGGGTGGCAGTTGGGAAGGGTGGACTTCGGGGGAAGACATCACTTCCTCTGTGCCCTCTAGAAATTCTTCCATAGAGATTTAGGAAAATCCTAGAGCATCAATACTGATGCCGTCTCCTTTCCCCCACTGTTTCTACTACTACTAGAATTAGTGAGAGCAGAAAGACTGAAGGCAGCGAAGTCAGGTTGCCCACTGCCACAAGGCAAAAGACAAGCCTAATCCTTTAGCAGCTGCCCCCTTATTGCAGAG
>NW_015236909.1:0-666 GCF_001447785.1 Gekko japonicus | reverse complement strand
CCGCATTTTCCCCTGCCATGTGGCAGGGGGCCTATGAAGGCTAATTCATATGTTTGATGAATGCTGAAATACTCTTTGTGAAGGGGAGTGTAGGCCCACACAATATCATTCCCCGGACTTATGATATAACATATAACAAGAGCATGGGTACATACAGTATGCACGATCCTTCCCTTTTATGAGATGGAAGAATTCACAGGGATGATAGTATGTGTGAATGGATATCATCACCACGTTCTAACCAGCCCTCCACCAATGGGTTTCACTGTAGGAAGATTGACTGCTAGGAGGGTGCAGTCAGGATAGCCTCAGCAACAGAGCAGCTTTAACAGTCCTGCTCCAGGGAGGCTCAGAAGGTATGGAGGCAGTAAGCAAGCCCAGATGGGAGAGCCATGGCTCTCTGGGCCCAGGTGGTTTAAGGCAGGGTGGGCTCTGAAGAGTGGGGGCTGGCTAAAAAGCAGGGCACAGAGAAGAATAAGATGGAGCTTAGCTCATGGACCAGGTGTGGCACTGGGGCTGGGGAAATGGAAGGAGGCTGGCTGGAGGGAGATGGCACAGGAGCAGAAGGGAAAACACAAGCCAGCCAGGAGAAGGTGACAGACTGCAGCGCCACTGCTGTTCTCCCATGCAATGTGGTGTAACTCAAAGGGGGGTGATATTAACCAT
>NW_015236908.1:0-666 GCF_001447785.1 Gekko japonicus | reverse complement strand
ACTTAATTCCTTAGAGTCAATTGCTTAGGAAACTTGTAAGCTCTGATTTAATACCAGGGCCAGCCCAGCAGCTCTGACATCCCCCGTCCCAAACTGCTTGTGTAGCTATGTTCTTCAAGAACGGTACATGACAAAATTTTAGATGGCTATGGAAGACGTTCTAAGGGAGCAGATTGTATGGGAGGAGAAAGCCTGAACTGGTCACAGGATCAGAGTCCCTCAAAGTCTTGATGTTCTTTGTGCATGTTCTTCGGAGAGTCCTTAAACTCATGCTTACCCATTTGGTGGATGATGCCAGTCATATGTACCTGTTACCCAGGTATATTGTGAATGTAATTTTGTGGTCTTATGGGCAGAAACAGCTCACGTGTGACTTGTAGCCGCTTAAACAGCTTTGCCATGGGTGAGTAATACCGAATCAGGTTTTCCCTGTTATTTAATTTGCCACCATGTGATTTCTTCACAACATGATAATCCCCTGGGCATCTAAGCAAGCTTGTGGCATGGAAGCATTTAGGGGACACGGTATAATGTAATGGAAATGATGTTGATTTTGGAGAATCCGTGCTCTGAATAAAACTCTCAGGGTAACAGCCACTGTCTCTCAGTCTGAGCACAGTGTTAAGAAAGGGGCAAATCCCATGGAAACCACCCTGATTTGGTTGA
>NW_015236907.1:0-666 GCF_001447785.1 Gekko japonicus | reverse complement strand
GAGGATGTTGGGGAGCAATTTCATCAATGTCTTCTTGGGCCTTCTTGGTGCCAGCACCACTGTTCCTCCCTCCCTGATGGCTTTTCCAGCATGCTATGCAAAGAGCCATGGCTGCAGCACCCTTCCCACCAGCAGGCAAATGAAATGGGCTGCAGCAGCTGGGAGGCACATACTCTTGCAAGGTATGCTGGTAAGGGGCAGGGGAGTGCACGGCCCCTTCTCTGGAGACCTGCTTGGGGCTGGAACCACCCAGCTGCACCTCTGTGCATGTGATGTGGAGGTGCCGCCAGCAGAGGTGAGATGAGCAGCAGCAGCAACTGACCTGGAACACTACTCTGTGCTCTGAAGAAGGTAGCCTCATGCCCCGCCGAGCTGGACCGAGAGGCAGTGATGGAAGAAGTTTCTTTTTCCTTTATTTTCTCCAATTCCAGGGTCTAGTACAACTTATGAATCGAAGAATATTTGGCTTCTTTCAGATTCTGATATCAATGTTATCTTCTGTAGGGTGAATTTTTGCAACCCTATATTGATTGTATCATTGCTCTGCTTGTACCCCATGTGACTTTTAATAGTATAATTAAAGTAAAGAACAGTTGCCCTTAAGTTTTCTTCTCCCACTCCAGTCCTCTTAGCTCCTTGAAATTTTGTTCCAGTGGGGTTTGGAGA
>NW_015236906.1:0-666 GCF_001447785.1 Gekko japonicus | reverse complement strand
GGCTTCTCTTATGTTCTTATGACAGTATGGTTTCCTGTTCTAGAATATCTAGCATCTAGACAAGAATTTGTATCCATCTTAGAAACCATTTAAGCCATACACTGACTTTCTTACTTTCCTTAAATTTTTAATTCTTTTTTAATGTATATAATGTTGTTCAGTTCTGTTGTAGTATCTACCTACCCAGGTTCCTTTGCATTTGATTGTTGTTCTTCAACTTTTATATGCGTGTACTTGAATTCATATTACGATAAAATTTATTTTTTTACAAAGGTGGTACTAGAGTATTGTTATATCATTGTATCACTGTAATGTTAGGTGCATCATTTTCTCTGAATGTCCAGCTTTCATTTTTTTAAAAAAGTCTCTAGACCTTTCCTTTGTGGAGATATAAGGGAAAAGGCATATCTTTGCATGAGGAAGGGCTAGAGACTCACTCGTTTAACGAAAGCTAGGAATTCAGAGAAAATCCTACACTTATAATGACAACAGTATATCACTATAAAAATACTCTAGTGCTGATTTTTTTTAAAAAAGCTCCCCAGTGGTGAGGAGAGTAAATGGCTCTCCTGGGGACAGGTTCAGGGGAAAGGGCTGCCACAGCAGCCAGAAAATCTGGTTTCCCCGCACACAAAGCGGCCAGCCTGGATCACTGCAGTCTTTCCC
>NW_015236905.1:0-666 GCF_001447785.1 Gekko japonicus | reverse complement strand
TCCCAACTCAGAGTTGGCAACCCTGCCCCCCCTCCATGTCCCTGCGTCTCCTGGGTTTAGAGTGGAGTAATTCTGCATTGAATTGCTCTGTTATTTATGGAAGATTATTTATACTGGGGAAATTTACAGAGAGGCATTTTCTTTCCGTGATCTGTCCGTAATAAAAACAAAATGATTTCAAACATGCAAGACATTCAAGAAGGCCTTCTAAGAAGTCACGTGCTTTCTTGAAAATGGTCGGCTATGCTGGCTGTGATGGAAACCTCAAAGTACTGTCTGTGCAAAGCCCTTGAGCAAAATAAAAGAGGAGCAGTTCTGAGTCACTCTTGCAGGAGACAGGGTTTTTTTTTTCCTTAGAGGATAATATTTGTTTCTCTGTTGCTGGTTTTCTCTCTCTAGCCTTTTCAGCATAGTTCAAATCCTCTGACAGTCATCTGTGTTGGTCAAGGACATATATCTGCTTGTTTGTTCATCTTTCAGGACCTTGTGATGATCCTAGATTAGGTGAACACCCATCCACCCCTGACTGTGGATCATTTTCAAATAAGTTTGCTTGACTCTTATCGTGCCCATTCTCTGGGGAGCGAAGGGTGACCTAACCTGGTGTCTTCTGCAATGTCATATCCACGACAACTCTTCAGATACATCCATATCTGAAGAAGTGAG
>NW_015236904.1:0-666 GCF_001447785.1 Gekko japonicus | reverse complement strand
ATGTCCAGTGTTAGTTCTTTAGTATCTTGATACAGGAGTGGTGCAGGTACCCAAATACAAAGTACATGCATTGCTTGACAAATTTCCAGCAATGTAAAATTTGGTACATATTTAAAATGTGTAGGAGCAATGGCCCAGTTTTCCAATCAATATTATCACTGCCAACACTAAGATCCCTTTATCTACCATATAGACAATTACCAGTTTTACAAGCTAATAAAAACTGCAGTAATAACCCTAATCATCCAAGCTAGGCCTGCATGACCCTGAAAGTTTAGAAACACCTTTCAGAAGATCAGAAGGCTTCTGTTCTACAGTCAGTGACCCAAGCATAGAAATTACTCTCCCCCCAAATTATTTCAGCTTGTTCTTTCCACAACTAGGAAGTGGAAATTAACTCATTTTTTTCCCTGTGGGAACCACCAGTCTTTCACCTTTCCATTCTCCCTTCCAGAGTGACTTTCCAGTGGAAACATCTATAAACAATCCACTAAAATTACCAAGGCATTACACGTTGAAATCTAGCACTAGGCCAAAAAAAGGGTACTTCTTCACCCCCAAAACGTTTTGTTAATTATACCACCTAATCCTTTCTTCTGTCCTTTATTTTCTTGAAAATGGACTGTGACTGATGTAGACAGATATTTGTAACTGAAAAAGTGCAGA
>NW_015236903.1:0-666 GCF_001447785.1 Gekko japonicus | reverse complement strand
CCCCGGGCACCACGTTGGGGAACCCTGCTCCTGGGAGTCTTAACAAGGCACAGGAGGGATCCATGTGCTGAGCTACACATCCCCGCCTCTTCAGAGTACCAGACAGCACTGAGCATGAATCACTGCTGAGCGCATGAGCCGTCACTGCTCTCCGCTTGACGTCCCTCCTCTTTCCTTCCTGGGGGGACGCACCATGCAGTGCGGTACAGCAGCAGCGACTTGAGCTTTGAGCCTCCCCTGACGTCTGGAGGTGCTGGGAGGGGAGGTCAAGAGGCCGGTGTGCTCTGAGCCATTGGTATCGGGATTGTGAAGTATGCGAAGGCGATAGACGGAGTGGCAGACCGGGGAGAGCGCAAACGTCTTGGAAGTCGTTCCCCCAGCTCAGAGCTCAGGAGAAAGGCAGGGCAGTCTCCCGTCCACGCTTGAAAGAACACCGCTGACTATGTGCTGCCCTTCAGGAAGGTTTGACTCCCAACGTTCGGCAACAAAATTGTCTCGCTGATCTGTGACAACTGCAGATGCTTGGACGTTGAGTGACTGTACAGCATTTGGGCTTGACTGAAGGACCCAAACAACTTTCTTTTTTTAAACTATATATATTTTTATTTTAGAAAACAAAATAGTGATATAGAATCATAGTTGGATGGGACCTCCAAGGTCATCTAG
>NW_015236902.1:0-666 GCF_001447785.1 Gekko japonicus | reverse complement strand
TCACAACAGCCCTGTGAGCTAGGCCAGGTCATGAGTGTGTGACTGGCTCAAGGTCTAGCCCAGAACACCACCCTGGCAGATAAGAGCTCCTAGCAAACAAAAACGGCAGCAAAAACACAGCTGTCTCTTGCCCAAAAGATAAACAGCGATCAAAGGGAAACGTAAAGGGAACATATGCTTGTCCTAATCCCTTTGCGTTACTTTATCCAGTTTGGTATTTGTACCAACTATTGGGCGAATATTGTGTTCCCCCCCCTTTGAATTCTTTGCATACTGTTTCCTTTGTAAGAAGTTGAAACGCAAAGCCTCTGAACGTGATTTTCAAACCGCGACTGCACCCCTGCTAACTTCCTCACGCTGCACAGTTTGAATCTTCTGCGGTCCAATAATAATAAGGAAAGTAATTAATTACCAGTGGAGCTAACAGACAACACGAGTGTTTTAGCAATCAGAGTAAATTACGGTGGTGGCAAATGCGAAGTGTAATGAATTCTGACAACCATGTGAATTACATGCAGAATACAAAAAGTTACTTTTGGAAGGTTTCCTGTTTACACCCCTGCACCATCTGCTTTCCAAATGGGCCCAAACTGCACGATATCCATTACAGGAATACTTAACTAGCTAGAGTCCAAGCTTGCCAATGCCAAGTTGGGAAATTCCTGG
>NW_015236901.1:0-666 GCF_001447785.1 Gekko japonicus | reverse complement strand
AACCACTACACCATGCTGGCTCTTAGATATACAGACCCAGCTGCAGCATTGGTGTGTCTCCTATACCATACAATTTAACTTCCAGCACTGAACTGGAAGAAAGAAAAGTCCTAAGTAAGCACAAAATACAATCTGTGGGTGTGTGGATGGCATGGCAGAAAAAACGCCGTTGGGGGAACACTTCGGACCTTTTCCACAGGGCAGTAAATCAGGACTGAGAGTTCTTATTGTTCTGCTCATCTGCTGTATTCTTTTAGGGCATGCACCTTAATTACCTATTGTACGTATAGATTATAGGGAGCTGTCTTTTCTCTTGCTGTTTATTCTGACCGGAGGCAGCTCTCCAAGGTCTCTGGTTGAGGCATCCTTCCCCAGCTTTGCTTCCCAAGAGTCTGGGACTTTACATGTTAAGGCCTGTGGACCTTACCGGTGAGCCTGGGACCTTGTTCTCTTTGCGTTCTCAGACAAACGGCTAAACTTCTTTTGGCTTCATCAATGTTTTGTTTTATGTGCAAGAGACTATTTTAGATGATATTTTTTAAATTACACAGTGGGAGAAAAGACAGCTCCCAATGTAGGCAGTGTTCTGTTTGTTGTGAACACTAAATTATAATCAATTCACTTACCTTCTGCATGTACTGTATACCCATTTATGTCCCAAATGGG
>NW_015236900.1:0-666 GCF_001447785.1 Gekko japonicus | reverse complement strand
ATTTTTTGTAACTCTGTCAATGATTTGGATTCCACTCTGGCCTCCATGTACTGAAACTGGAACTTGGTGTATAAAAAGTCATGATAAGTAAATATCTTTAGCAGACATTTATGGTATGAAAGCACAAACAGGAGAAAACTGAGCAACACTGGATTTCAAATGGTATTTCTACCTTCCCTTGTAGAATGTAAGTACTTGTGTTGCTTGCCAAACTTTCTCCAGAAAGAAGCAACTTTTAAAAATGTCTCTGTAGAGCCTTACCGTTCTTCTGTCTGAAAGGGCTCCTAGCGGAGTGGAATGTTTGTGGTTAGGACCAGCCAGACTCTTAATGGGTGGGAGGTTTCTCTTAATTAGTTCTGTTAAGACTATACTGTTTGCTTTGTCTATTTATTTATAAGCCCATGTTTTTTTCTAATGCTTCTTCCAAGTTTATTGCTTACTGGAACAGAATGGATTCTGTTTTTCTTGGGGAGAGAGAGCTCTATAGAGATATATATAAAATAAGCTGGTAAGTTTAATTAAGTTAACTCTCAGGGTTCAGTCATCAAACTCTTTGTAAGCCAAGGAATCAGAAATAACATTCTTAGCCTTGTTCAGGTCACTGTAAGTTGTCCTGAGCAAGAGTCATCTATTAACTATAGATTCAATTCCAGTAGCGCCTTAGAG
>NW_015236899.1:0-666 GCF_001447785.1 Gekko japonicus | reverse complement strand
GCTGCTCCCTCCTTTCTTCACGTGCGGCTTGACAGTTACACTACTTCCACAATCAGAGAAAGACGGAGGTCGTTATATTATTGTTTGTTATCTGCCTTCCAAACCAGGATGCCTAACCACAGTTTAGCTCTCGTTTGGAGAGAAGAAAACAAATAATAACATATGGTTTAGAAGTAATGGCCAACGTAAGATTGCTGCAAGGCGAGGAGAAAAACGGAAGGGTGTGAGCTGAGGATCCCTCAGTCTCACATTCGTAGCGCTGACAGTGCTGTTGCCCCAACACTTTGCCATGCCAGCCTGGGTGGACTGGATGCCATTATGTCGCTAATTTTTTGCTTATGAAATAATTACACATGATGTCATTTGGAGGGACTTATACCTGCCATCTTGTATTGGTAGTTATTTTTTTTAAGTTATCCAGTTTCAATGGGTTCCAAAGTTTTACCCAAAAGACAAAAATTCCCAGAGTTATAGACTCTGATATTGGAGCTGGGAAATGGGCCAGGGCTGAGAATTAGCCTGGTGAGCTACTTAAGGCACTCGGAGTCCTCAGCAGGAGCAGGATGGAATAGGGAACACTGGGCCATGCCAATATATGAAACTTGTTTCTGAACTGGCCAAGTGTAGCATAAAGACTAAGAGCCTTCCTTTTGGCGGCAATCACAC
>NW_015236898.1:0-666 GCF_001447785.1 Gekko japonicus | reverse complement strand
AGCTTTGTTTTCATTTGTATTGAATGTTTTCCTTATTTGGAGAAAAGCAGATCTGAAGTTGAATGAATGAATGATGTTCTCAGGAAGCATAGCTGAATGGTGACATGGAAGTGGGACCTCTAAATGCATCTCCAATAGATTTCACCTTAATCCACAAGTATTTGTACTTTCACCCTATACAGATCATGTTCACAGCAATGTGAGGATTAGGACAAGACAGTACAGGAGCATTCTGCACTCACAGAAAGGTACCTGTTATCTCAAGAGTGCTGTGTTGCCCCACATTTTCAGTCTAGCACACAAGTGTAAGTGCCAAATATCCAGCCCATCCTCTTCTCTTAGTTCCTCTTCTGGGACCCTCAACACAAAGAACAGTTGGTGGCCTTGTTGAAATTAGGAAGACAGAATGAACCACTGCCTGTAATTTGTTGGATAACAACATCTAGAATGTTGGGGCCTTGCCAGATGATTCCTTTGTGAGAAAAGGTTAACACATTTGGGGATTGTAGTTAGAAAAATGATGATTGGGAAAGAGAGCTGATGGAGATTTTTCAAATTTTGAGCAACATGGGGAGCATAGATGGATGGAAATTGTCTCTGTCATAATGCCTGACTGAAAAGTTGATTTGCAGTGGGCTCAGAAGCTAAGACGCTGAACTGCAGACC
>NW_015236897.1:0-666 GCF_001447785.1 Gekko japonicus | reverse complement strand
GAAAGCTTAAAGTCCCCTTTGGATTTCTATGCTCACACACAGACACACACAATTTTAGCCTCATTGACTTCAGTACCTCTTAAGTGTACTAAAACATGTCAGGTTTCTACTCATAGAAATGTATAATATATCTAACAACAGCTTATTACTGGTCAGTAATCTATACAATTGGTTTGAACATATTTTAGGATAGAACATGAGCAGGCTTAAAATGATTCAAAACTTGTCTTTAATTCATCCGTGTCTATTCACAAAGCTCTATGAAAGACTTTAAAAATTCAATTTCTGTGCATAATTCAGGCTGAGTTATGGCAATCTGGCTGGTCCTGACAGGGCCAGAAAGACTGGATACAAACGTTGTAGATAAACTGATTTATTAATTTAACATTTTTCAAATATTACTTTTCTATGGTATACTAAAGATGCAGACCTGGGCTTACTTACTTGTGAGTAAACTCTGTTAAGCTTAACAGGTAAACTGGTAAGTAAACATACACATGATCAGACTATGATTCTCAAAAGCACAGGAAAGTAAATATGACCACAAGTGACAGTCCATGGCTGCAATCCTATGCACATAAGAACAGCACAGATGCTCTCCTGTTTCAGCCAGTGGCAAACCAATTTGCGTGAAGGTTGAACAAACAAGGCATAGAGGCCAAGGCC
>NW_015236896.1:0-666 GCF_001447785.1 Gekko japonicus | reverse complement strand
CTGGAAGCTGGCATCCCTATTTAGTTTCCAGGTGGGAGAAGAGGAGTAAATGTACCTGGAAGCAGGGATGATTTCAGGTAGGTCATGGAGAAGCAACATTTGGTTCTTGTTCTGGCTAGGTCTTCCAACTCTGTTGTGGCTCAGGCCTTGTGACTGAGCACTGGAGCCAGAGTAACAACTCAGGAAGGCAGAGCCTGAAGTGATAGGGGCAGAGCCTTCTGGCAGCTAGTATGGGAAATGTATGACATCAGCAATTCCAATTAAAGAGTTTATGCTATGAATAATAAGCTACAGATGCAGCTGAATAAGTATGTGATAAAGAAAGGCAAGGAAACAGGAAAAAACGAAAGCTATACATAAAATTCACATTAAGTGTTCACATAAAAGAGCACTAGGGTTCGTATCAGTTAAACCCTTGAGGTCTGTGTCTTCCTGCTGGCAAACAACCTTACCCACTGGGGTGAAAAAGGACCCAAATTAACATTTTTACAACCCTGACATAATTCAGCATTAGGTTTAGAGTCATAAGCAATGTTCTTAAACTGGCAGATGCATTTCCTGACACAGTGCTATTTCCCTTTCCTATCCACTGCTTGTCTGATAAGATGGCATTTTTCATCCTTCTTATTACTGTGTTTTCTTTTGGCTTGACTAAACACATGGGTG
>NW_015236895.1:0-666 GCF_001447785.1 Gekko japonicus | reverse complement strand
GAGGAGGAGGAGGAAGAGGAGGAGGAAAACAGGTGGCAGCAGACCCCTCCCCTCTCCTTTCTGTGGCCTTATGGAGCTTTCCAGGCAATGCAGAGGTCGTGACGGAGGGCAAAGGCTCCAGTATGGAGCAGTTAGGATGCCACAGAAACCATGGTTTGTGATAGTAACTGTGGGTAGGGGTGTCAAGTGCCCACGCTGGGTGGTGGTCCTCCCACTTGTGGGTCCTCCCACCTGCCCTTGCCTCAAAGGCCAGTGGGAGAAACAAGGAGGAGGCAGAAATGATGTTGCACTACATGCCATTCGGTAAAAACCCGTATGTGATGTCAAATGTCAGTTAACGCTCTAGAAACCCCATGGTAATATGGTTGTTCTACCCTCTAGATTATGGTTCTAATTTCTAAAACTTTATGGCTGCAGAAAGTCACTGAGGATCATTTTTGTATGCTTTGTTTGCATCCACTTTGAACGACAACAAATGATTCCCAACACTGAGGGCCTTTGAAAAGAAAGGGGAGGAATCATATCAACAAATGTTTTTCATTATGTACTCTCCTAAATGAATGTGAATTTGCGCACACACATGTGCTGTAAGCATATGCCAAAACATATTGCTTTGGAGGTTCTGCTTCCTTGTTGTTTGCAGCCAGTGGCTGTTTACAGGGTTTT
>NW_015236894.1:0-666 GCF_001447785.1 Gekko japonicus | reverse complement strand
ATCCATGGAACCCACTATTTAACAGCATTATACCTCTCTGAGGTCCTGCCCCTCCCAAACCCTGGGCTCCCCAGAGCTCATCCCCAAATCACTAGGGGTTTCCCAACCTGGAGTAGGCAAAAATTCTTCTAAGTCCAAAGGATGAGCTGGAAAAGTTACCCAATTCTCTCCCTAAGGAGGAAGAAGCAGTAGTTCACTTAATGCTCAGCCCCTTTACTCCAGGCGGTGAAGAGTTGCTGACACATTCATTACTCACCGGAGAAGCACGCCTAACCGCTCACCTCTCTCGACTGCTCCTTGATTAAACCTTGCAAATCATGTCTGTTTCTATGGAAATGATCTCCCTCGCAGCCAAAACACCGCCTGGGGCCTCCCTCCTTTACACCGTCTCCCTCAGGGTACTCGGTCGCTCTCGGAAGGGTCAATATTTAGGAGGGCAAGATCTAAAGGGGAAAACACACACACACCCCACTCCCAAAAGACACGCAGCACTTGATGTCTTTGCGAGAAGTTTTCTGCCTCTAGTTGCAGGAAAGAATCTAACCTCTCTCTCGTTTCTCCCTGACCGCTGTCCCGTTTGTTACAGAAATCACTTCTCAGCATAAGGGGTCACTGTCTTTGCCAAGGGAAAGTGCATCTTTTGTACCAGAGGAGATAAAAAAAAAA
>NW_015236893.1:0-666 GCF_001447785.1 Gekko japonicus | reverse complement strand
CCGCCGCCGGTCTGTGTCTCTGCGGCAGGGGCCAGGCAAGCCCCCCTATCTGCTGCCCCCCCCCTTCCTGGTGGAGATCGCACCATTCCGCTGCCGCAGCTCCTTCTCCCATCCCTGGCTGCTTCCTCCTCGCAGTAGGTGCTCCCGGGGTTCGTCTGGCCGGTCGGGGTCTGGGTCCTGGGGTGGCCCCGCCGGGAGACACTTGAATGCATATCTGCTCCATTGCCGAGGCGAGAGGTTGGTTGGCCAGTCCAAGGTGAGCCCCGTGATATCGTAATGCGTAAAGCAGCCCTTGGAGCTGGTGGGGGAAGGAGGAGCACAGCTGTGTCCTCATGGGTGCTGTTTAAAAAGCTTCTTTCAGCACACAGCCACTCATTCCTGTCCTTTTTTGCATTTGTCAGTGCAGCATCCCAGAAGACCTAAAATGTCTCCTTAACACCTTTTTCGAAGGGGGAACCCTTATTCTTCTGAAAAGTGAAATTTCGTTATCTGTCTTGCTTTGTCCTAACAGTAACCTTAGATGTAGGTTTGTGTTTTTTCCAACACTTTGGCTGTCACAAGGGATGGAAAACAAGACGCAAAGCTTTGGGGCCAGCATTTCTCCTTGGGAGGTTCTTGATCTGAAAATACGAATCTCGGCCGAGTATTACAAATGCCACCATTCCT
>NW_015236892.1:0-666 GCF_001447785.1 Gekko japonicus | reverse complement strand
GGTGGAATATTATGTCAAGTGTATAATGTCAGGCATCACTATTGAAACCTACTATTGAATCCTTAACTATAAAATGACAAAAATTACCCATGGGAGCATCAACCCATCAATTCCTTGCAGCACCAAAAATAGCAAAAATGTTAGCAATTTCTTCAGCATGCCTGTTAACTGGATATGAATTAACAAGACCAAATGTAGTGAATGAGTAGAATTAATCTGCACAATGAATTGTCAGATAATGTTTCAGACTCATACTTCTTCAGCAAGACTTAGTATCAGTCCTGTGTACTTTTCATGAATGAACTCCTTTGTTCTTTACAACAGACTTCTTAATGAAAGAAGATGTTGACAATATTTCATTCTAATTAGGCGTCTTGTAGCTTAATGTCTTCAGTTCTGGCCCTACTCATATCCTCTATTTTCCCTGTGGCAGCTGTTCAGGTGTCTGAGCGTGGCTCACTGAATGACAGGGCTATTGATAATACCTGAAATTTGGAACATGCCTCGTCTAGCAATTTCATAACACTTTGTGGATTGAGAGTTTTGTTATCTCTTTTTGCAGAATGTGGAGTTCAAGTGTATCCCAAAATGCAGCTCCCGAGCCAGTCAGGAATCTGTGCAGACACTGGAGGACTGTCTTCGTACTCTCACACTGGGATTGGCAGG
>NW_015236891.1:0-666 GCF_001447785.1 Gekko japonicus | reverse complement strand
ATTTTCTTTTCCAATAGTTGATCCCATTGCCTGTAATGCATATCTGCTTGGATAATTATTTAATACATGTATTTATTTATTAAAATATGTGTACCACATTTTTCTCCAGTGATTCTAGAAGGCTAACAAAATGCCAATGCATTAAAAACCTAAAAACAAAGGGCTTCATCTAGCCAGCTTTTTCCTCCTTTATTGCTGTCACTGTCCCACATGACCTTTGTCCATGCAAGCTCCGTGATCACTAGCAGAATGTTTTCCGGCAGTCCATGGATACCCCTCCACATATTTTCAACAATGGGAAAGTTGGTTGGATCCAAACCATAGGTCACAAGCATAGCTGACCAACAATAAACTTTGATTTGAGGCAAAGTTACTTTCGCTTTACATGATTTAAGTAACCAAGAACAGCAGGGATTGAGAAGGCAAGTGGCCTTCATAATTGCAAGCTGTCTGTCTATATAAGCTAAAGAGACCAATCCACAACTATCTGACTAGTGGGTGTTCCTGCTGCTTGAATCTTAAGACTTACTTTAAACCAAGCTGAACTGGAGAAGTGCCTTATCATCAAGAATCTAGCAAAGTTATCACAAGTAGTTTACAAATTCAACTAACTGGAGGTTTGGATCTAGTTAGAGTAGACAATAATGACTTTGGTGGACCTAGGGT
>NW_015236890.1:0-666 GCF_001447785.1 Gekko japonicus | reverse complement strand
ACCACTGAGCCATGGCCCCTCCCTAGTTTGTGGATATTTTTTCCTGGCATAACCTATGTGCTTGCTGCTGCTGACCCAGAAGAAGGGTCTGGGTCTTTGTCAATGTGCCATCAGTATTCTCCCTTTCAAAGGAACTGGAAAGGCAGACCTGAGCACCCCTCTGCTCAGAGAAGAAGGATCCTGAATCGCTCGCCACCCTGTCCTGGAGATCCGGAGTCAGAATTGGAAGGTCCAATCCCAAAGCAGATTCTCCCGCGCTCGAAATGAACGGGAGCGGTGCTCTGGACTGCTTGCGGAGACTTCCCGGCTGGATCGCTCTTTTCGAGGAGAGGAACCCTAGTCCTCCGGAGGTCTACCGGCACGTAGCCCACTCTCCCTTTTTGTCCAAAAGGCATTCCTTCCCGCTGCTTGCTCATCCCCGTTTCGGCGCTCTCCCTTTCTTAGAGCTGCAATCAGCAGGAGCGTTAATTAGCCCATTAATATCCTTATCCGTTCTGAATATAATTAGGATTTGCCAAACCTCCCGAGTGATAGAGCGTGGCTGAAGGCAAGGAAGGGTTCCGGAAAGAAACGCAACAGGATTCCGTTTTGTGAGGCGGTGCTCAGTTCGAAACAGGCCTCGCCGGGTAAGGCCACGTCCTGGCATTTTGCTTACCTCTCTGTGGC
>NW_015236889.1:0-666 GCF_001447785.1 Gekko japonicus | reverse complement strand
GCAAAAACTACCAGATGGGGCACTTTAAAGACTAACAGCCTTTTATTCCACAGAAGCTTTTGCAGACCGACTTCTTGAGATGCCATGAAGGGGACTGGAAGTGGGTACTAACCCATGAAGGCTTCTGCTGGAAGAAAATGCTGTTAGCCGCCAAGCTGCCACCAGGCTCCCATTTATCCTGTTGGTTCGCTGGAGCTCTTGCTTCTTCCCTTGCTCTTTCCTTTGTGCTTTCTCTAGAAGGAGAACTCTAGATCAGCAAACTCCTGGCTGGAGCGGAAAGCACATTATCACAGCCGCGTTCGCCTGGAGCTTTTTTTTCTTGCATTCCATGTCAGTGCTGAATGGACCTTTACAATGAAATGCCATTTGAAGGCAATGAAACTTTGATTCCTTTTTCCAGCCACGGGAAATCATTCGCGGGATCAGCCAAGTCTCCACGCTCACCCCGCTTCTGCTCTTAATTAAGAGTCTTTATTTTGAAAGGTCAGGCATGCTCCCATTATCCCCCTTTTCGGTCAATTACAGAACAGTGCACTTGACAATAGCCTGATCTCTGAGCTACTTTGCAGACAGGGTTGGATCCATCCAGTTTTTCCACGGGTAAAAAAGCGGAAAAGGTCCCCTTTGACCCGCTGCTGAAATATTACAGAGTCAAGGTTTTGGTTC
>NW_015236888.1:0-667 GCF_001447785.1 Gekko japonicus | reverse complement strand
GCTTTGGACTTGGCTCTGTGTTCCTGGTTTCTGACCCCAGCTTGGCTTTTGGAACTACGCTTCTGGTTAGTGATTTTGGATTTGGCTCTGTATTTCTGGCTCCTGATCTCAGTTTGGCTTTGGACTTTGCACTGTCTTCTTGGCTCCTGACCTTGGTCTGTTCTGGACTCCCTTTGACTGGCACCCCAGCCCGTGACACTATGTTCTCCTGACACATGGGTTGTGCCTTGTGAGAATTTGGCGGGCTTTTGGACTGGTGCACCTCTCGAGTTGACCTTTTGGTGGCTTCAGCTGCAAGGGCCTCTTTGAAAGTGACCCTGAACGATTGTTCCTTCTTTGCGAAGAGCCTTCTTTGCAGCTTCTCATCTCACAAACTACAGACTAGCCTGTCAAGGATGGCTGCCTCCAGGTCTGGAAAGTTGCATCTGCGAGTGGCCCTTCAGTGTGCCGTGACATAATCAGTAATGGATTCATTGGCGGACTGGTCGTGCTTGTAGAACACATGTCTGCAAGCAATCTGTGAAGGCTGCGGTGAGTAGTGCTCTTGTAGCTTAGTTTTGATCGTGGCAAGCATCGCTACATTAAGCTGGTCTGGCACCACAAGTGTTCTGGCCAATAGGCTTTGTTCCCACCAAAAATCATAGTCTTCCCTGATGGGTCCATTGCA
>NW_015236887.1:0-666 GCF_001447785.1 Gekko japonicus | reverse complement strand
TGTCGGACACGGAAATGACCTCTTTCAACCCCTCTGCAGTTTAGAGTTGCGGGGATAAAATTGTACTGAATTTTCAATTTCAGCTATTGCCAGTGGGGGAACAAATGGTACCTCCTTTGTTCATAGGACAAAGTTCATAGGACAAAGTTCTGTCAAGGCTAGACAGAACTGTTGTTGGCAGGGTGTCTAGAACTGCAGGCACCTTGCTCTTTCCAGTGCCACCAGGAGAAAACAAAGCATCATCAAATATTTCTGAAATGAGATAAGTGATATAGAAATTTGTTTAATTTAAGCTGGTAATTCTGGTTGCCCCCTTTGGGGACCTTTGGTGGTAGTATTGGTGGACAGTGGATTTATAGAATCAAGAAGGTAGACCCCACGTTTAATGCTGTTAAGTTCCACAGAGACAATGTTTAAGAAAGGGTTGTATATCCTTTTTCAGAAAGACACAGTCATGATGTGTCATGAAATACCTCTGATGTGATACCATTCTTGATGCAAAGCCTAAACTTAACTCTCCTTTGCATCTTCTGTAATGTCTTTAAATGTTCTTCCTGCCCTGTGTCATCCACTTAAGCCATGAGCAAATCACATGCTAATGAGTCCTGTGTTGCAGAATTAGGGCTGGATTGAACCTCAGTCCTCTGGTACACCTATGATACTTTA
>NW_015236886.1:0-666 GCF_001447785.1 Gekko japonicus | reverse complement strand
TCTCTCTCTCTCTCTCTCGGCAGGGAGATTATGAGGTTGAAACGCGTCTTGCCAGCTCTGTGGAAGAAGGGTTGCGATAAGTAAAGCAGGGCTGCAATATTTGATTTAATTAACGCGTGGCAAACCTTTTGAGGGGCTGGTTAAGAAGGCATCTCAAAGGCTGTTCATTCCATGCATCCTCTTAGATGGCATCCAAATGCAAGAGAGACCTGCGTTTTTTTTAACAAAATGTTTGCAAGGAGTTTGTTTTTAAAACAAACATTTGTATTACAAATATCAAGGAATAAATGTTTCAGCAAGTGGTAATCCTTCAAATAATGTACTTTAAGTGTTTTATTAATGCTTCAGTGCAAAAATTCTCTGGGCAAGGAGCAGTAATTAAAGCCAAATGCAATACAGTGTCAATAAAACTAAGGCTACCAAAAAATAATAATAAAAGAGGTGAACAGAATATGGTTGGCCATTATAACTCTGTGGCAGTGTTGCCTACATGCAAGTATGAAATTGTCCTTCTTTTAGGGATTAGCATTTGTGATCACCCTCCTCCTCATCCATGTGCCTTTGGGAACCATGTGCACGGAGGACCACCTAACGTGTTTCCTTTAATTCCCTTGTCTAGGCTTGCCACGGATGCATTTCGGGATCCAAATGTGACTGCAGTGGAGT
>NW_015236885.1:0-666 GCF_001447785.1 Gekko japonicus | reverse complement strand
GACAGAGATGGTTATTGTTTTTCATTATAGAATGTTTCGTGCTCAGATTACTAAACGTACACAAGTATGAGTCGAACTTACCAACTGTATTTGTATGTGTATAGATACTAAGCAGAGCTACGCCTTTCCGAGTCAATGGGTTTAGAAGGCTGTCATTCTGCTCAAAGGCATTTTCTGTTTTTGCTGATTTTTTTTAACACTTCCTGTCCATACATTTGTGCTCCTTCCCTGCTGTTCTTCTCGATCTGCCCACGCAATTCCTGGCACAATTTGGTCTCGTTGCTACTTAATTAGGTTAGCTGCGGCAACCTGAGATTTCATTGATGACAGTGTAATGCCGCATCTGACAGTTACACCACAGATGCCCGTAAATCAAATAACGAAAGCTAGCACAGCTAATTGACTAAAATGACAGTGTGAGTAAATTAGACCAAGGGCCCTGTCGGGGCAAAGAAGATAAGATAATGATGCCAAGAAGAAACAGCAGCCAGGAACACAAAATAGATTGGGTTGGATCCTACCAACTTTTCTGTTGGTAAAAGAGGTTGACCCAAGACCTTTTTGACCACCAAGGCTTACGGAGCAGACTGAGGGACCCATCTGGACAGCATGGAAGCAGGACAGGGACTAAAAGAAGGAAGGAGGAGGTTGGATTTATACCCCACC
>NW_015236884.1:0-666 GCF_001447785.1 Gekko japonicus | reverse complement strand
CAAGGGAACCTTTACCTTTATCATAGAAAACTGAGAAAAAGAACTAGAACCTTCGAAAATATGTGTGTTGAGGATGGGCAGTAGGGAGAGGGGCTACTGGTGTGGAATCATGGGCGAAGAAGTTTCACGTCCCCTGACTGCTAGACCCCAGGAATGAGTGAACACGGCCCATTTGGTTTCCCTTGATATTTGTCTGCATTTTGGTTAATAGTTTCGGTACTTTTGGTCATCCGTTTTGTGGACTTGTTTGCACTGCATAGACAAAGCCTGTTTGCACAGCTCTGGTTTACAAATTACACGGTATTTCTACAATGTAGGTCATTGCTGGGATGTAACGTATAGAGAAAAAATGCTGATTTACCGGCATGCAAGAAAACGTTGAAAAATGCATCCATTTAACGGGGGAAACTAAGTGTGAGGAAATGCAGATGTTTAAACAAATGAGTGATTCACACAAGGCAGAGGCTGCTTGACGTTCATGTTGTGGAGTCATTTGCGTTTTTAAAATACAGTATGCACGCCATGTAAGTCAGTTGATACACTCACATCTCTCTCCTCTAAAATATACAATGCTGATTTTAGTGATGCAGAAGAAAATGTTGAAAGGTGTGTACATTCTCAAGAAAAGTGTCATGCAAGGAACTGGGAAGGGGCATCAGAGAGAGA
>NW_015236883.1:0-666 GCF_001447785.1 Gekko japonicus | reverse complement strand
GCAAAGGAGAATGATGCCTTTAATCCAAAACCAAAGAGCTCCAGAAGACTCTCATGAAATGTTGCATTGTTTTTTCCTGAGAGAAATAGTCTAGCTTCTTAGTTATAAACGATTGACTTTTGTCACCTCTAATAAGCCATATTTATTCCTCAACACTTCTAGCAGATCACTATAGTCTAGTCTGCCAAATATTTTATTTTATGGATCGCATTTCAAGCATTCCATTGAGTTCTTCTCTACCCAGTTTATCCATTCTGGCCTTTTAATGGGGCCTGGTTCAGTAGACCAACATCAAAGGCACCCAATTTATGGACCTCCCTGTATGCTGGTACTGCCTCCCCCTACAGATTGAGGGGGCTTCATTTCAACATGTCCAAAAGACAGGGAAATGATGGCTTCTAGCTCTTTCTCATTTCTCTTCCATGTTGTGAGGTATCTGCTGCCTTTTCCACCTTCACTAGAATCCCTTTCTGAGTCTTCCAACAGCCTGTTTTCCACTCCTAAAAAACTAGACCTGTGCGCAGATACTCAACTGCGCACACCCAGAATGCATAAATAGGGGAGAAGGATCCTGTCTGTTGGCCAAATCCCCAAATGGTATGCATTCAGAAGAATGTCTGCATAGCACCTGATTTTATTTATTTGTTAATCACCACTCACCCAAAG
>NW_015236882.1:0-666 GCF_001447785.1 Gekko japonicus | reverse complement strand
GAAGTGCTGTTTCGCAGGGTATAAAACCAGAGCATCTTCTAATGTTTCACACATGCTGACTTTCATTCTTCCCCCAATCTGCAGTTATTTCAGAAGTGGGAAGGCAAAACACATCTTGTGGGCCAGGTAACAGGGTAGGTGCTCCGTACCCTTCTGTGGCCCTAGTTTCATTGTATCTGAATGAAAATCATACAGGGTAGTTTGAGGCATCTTCATTTCCGAGTATATCTGGATGCAGGTCTGAATGTAGAAATCATTGATTTGCACCACATTAATTTCAACTGAATGTACATTTGGAGAGAGTTAATCTCCTCCAGCTCTCCTGCACCATCTGATTCAAACTGAATTAAACTAAGCTTCCTGCTGGTGTTGTTTGCTACGGAAATATATGCAGGGGATCCATTTATGGATCTTTTAGCATTCCATCTAGGTTGACCCTAAGATTAAAAATAGAAACCTTGTTCCGTGTTTCTTTAGAAATCTCTGCCCAAAGAAGTCTGTCTATGCTTATCCCTAGGAGCTCTGTGGAAGCTTATAAAAACATTTGTTTGTTCTTTATGTTGCTCTCTTTTTTTAGTTTTATTGACTGGATTTTAATCTTTTAAAGTAGGCGGTGACGGACTGCGCTTAAAAACCGGGTTCCTAGTGCAGCAGAATCAGAGATAT
>NW_015236881.1:0-666 GCF_001447785.1 Gekko japonicus | reverse complement strand
TAGGATAAGACAGAATGACTGGCCCAAGGGCTCCATGAAGCTTCGTGGCAGAGTGAGGATTTGAGTCTAGTTCTAATGAGACACTCGGAGCACTATAATTGCCTTTGGATTGCATGCTCTACAGCCACAGCTTTTCGGGTGGAAGTGTGCAGTTGTGCCTCCATGGCTCCAGGTCTTTCTCCTTCAGCAACTCCCCGTTCTTTTTGTTCTACAAAAGAGCGCCTGTGTTTGTTCTTTCAGAATCCCAGCAGAAGGAAGTGGAAGAAATGCTGGAGCAGGAAGGCTTGCTGGATATAGCCCACAGCAGTCCCAGCGAGCAGATTGCCTATTTGCTGGTTGAAAGGAGTGCATTGCTGGAGAAACTGGAGGGGATGGCACAAAAGCTGGGACCCCCTGGCTGTTTGGAAAACCTTTGTGCCGCGCAGCTTCAGGTACGCCGTGCTAACTTGCAGACTTGCCTGCTAGGGCTTGTTTTTCCTCTTCTTCGAGAAATATTTAAATTGCCAGTTATTGTCCTGCTTTCTGCAGGGCCTTCATATAGACTCCTTCTGGGCCTTGTTTAAAATGTTAATGTCAACATGCCGTTAAAATCGCCACTCCCAGCATTTGCCTATGTGGGAGACGGTGACCATTTCTAAAGAGAAGAACTTAGATTTGAGTTCCCCA
>NW_015236880.1:0-666 GCF_001447785.1 Gekko japonicus | reverse complement strand
AATTAGACTCTCTCTTGCAGACAACCTATCAGGCTGATGATCCCTTGAAAAGAACAAAAGATGAATTATAGGGGAAACCAAAACCAACACTTGATGAAGACAACCCAGAGTGTCAGGCACTTTAATTGAGACAAATACGAGCAGAGGCATCATTGAGCATCTTCCGTAGGCGAGGACAGTCATGTAAGAAAGAGCATCAGATGCACCTCGCCTGCAGATTTCTTTACCAGGCTAGCGGCAAGCACGTCCCGAAGGCATTTTTCACAATTCTCAGAGGGAAACATCCTCCTAAGAAGCCTCAAGAAGAATTTCTCACGTGAGGAGGAATGCAGCCCTGATGATCCACATCCATAGCGATGACAGCCACATCTTCTGCACTTTGCAATATGCCAAGCGCTTCTCATCCATTATCTCGTTGCAAGGTGGCTTGCCTAAGGCTACCCCAGTGGGTGCATGGCATAGGACTGAATCAAATGAGGGTGTTCTTGATCACTCTCAATCCAATCCTACAGACCGTTCTAAATCCGTTGAAGTTAATGGACTTTAGAAGGGTGCAACGCTACCTTGGATGGCGCTGTCAGAATCTTAGCTGCCATATGTGTAAAAAAACAAGCGAAAGCACTGGGGCCCTGGCTCTGTGGCAGAGCAGGCAGAAGGTCCCAGGTT
>NW_015236879.1:0-666 GCF_001447785.1 Gekko japonicus | reverse complement strand
TATCCGGCCCATGTGACCGGGGCCCAGGACTGGCGTTCCCTGCCCTTCCACCTCTCTTCCCCGGCTTTCTGCCTGCAAAGGGAAGGTGAAGGAAGTGCCTTGCTTTTCAAGCAAGCGATCCGTCCCCATTTTAAAATTCATTCCCAGATCCTGGCCAGTGGCCACAGGCACCGAACGGCCCACCCGCCAGTTATCCGCGCTCAGCCGCCTGATCTGCTCTAGGCAAAAGCCTTCATTGAAGTAAATATATCTATATATCTATTCTACGCACTCGGAAAAGAAAAAGGAAGCCGACCTGCCCACAGCTGTTGATGCTCTGGGTCTAAGGGTTTGTTTTTTTTACGATGCCATTAGAGCAACTCATTGAGCTGGGAGACAACGATGGATTTGCACGAACCATGGGGCCCATGTGCAGCTTCTCCGAATACATCTTCCTTACCCGTGAGACACGGCACCCACGCCCAGAGGAGCAAATCCAATTTGGTTTTACCTGGACGGGCCCTGTGTGTTTCATCGGATTCCACCTACCCAGGGCTTAGGGGGGGATAACAGGCCAGGGCCAGTGGATGGAGCGGTGGGCTCATGGATTCCGAACACGCTCAGCTGTGCCAAAGCAAACGGCCGGTTCACAGCTGCCTTTCATCACGACGACTCGCATGTCTGAAC
>NW_015236878.1:0-666 GCF_001447785.1 Gekko japonicus | reverse complement strand
TTTTTTTCTGCGAATGAGAAAGCGAACTTTCACTCCAGTTTGGGAGTCACTGTAAGACACAGGAAGTGGCTGTCCAGGAAATGTCTCTCACTTTAAAGAAAACTTTCTGTTCCCCTTCTTCTAATCAGTGTTTATATTTCCTGCATTCTCTGAAGGCTGGTATGAAGATTTTTGCTTATCACACTCCGTGGTGACCTCTTGTCCCTTCTGCCCTCTTAAAAAGAAAAAAAAGGCCTATAGCATGTGGGGCGAATGGGAAACTCTGCATGGCAAAGTGCCATCTGGATTCTCCTGCAATCTGCAACAATAGTTGGATTACACAAAGTTGTTTTTCGTACAGCATTTGTGTTTCCTGCAGACTCAGCAAAAAAACCCATGTTGAGTCCAACGCGGCACTTCAACCTTATCAGAATGATGCTTGCTTTTAAGCCCCTCCCCTTCCTGGCCAAAAGGACAGGAGCCAAACTGGCAAGTGTTTAAGAATTCTTAACAGTGTGTGTGTAAAGTGCTGTCTAGTCACAACCAACTTATGGCCACCCCTCCCTCATGGGGTTTTCAAGACAAGAGACAAATGGACATGATCTGCCATCACTTGCCTTTGCATAGCAGCCCTGGACTTCTTTGATGGTCTTCTTTGATGGCTGACCCTGCTTAGCTTCTGGGATC
>NW_015236877.1:0-666 GCF_001447785.1 Gekko japonicus | reverse complement strand
CCAGGAATTTCCCAACCCAGCGTTGGCAAACCTACTACAGACACGTTCATTTACCCCTTGTGAATGGGTCACATGCCTCATACTTTCACCAGTCCTCTTCCTGAATTCTTCTGGGCCTTCTCATCTCTGTGTGCCCTAACATTCCTTCACATAGTACTTCATTTTTTTTTCCTTTAGTAGAGCCTGGATACATTTCTCACATCACAAGATGGTAAAACTGGCCTTTCAAATAAAGCCTTGTTGATTTTTTGTGAAATTCAAGAACATTTCTGCCCACCGTATACAGTGGAGTTGTGCTAATGGACATTTCACTGGGCTCCTCGAAAGTACGAGGTGTTCTTGACTGCTTTCGGCTTTTAAAATATTTGCTCTAATTATTCTAGTTAGTTAAGGGGACTGGAAGCTTCCATGACACTTCTGATGTAAATATAGCTGGTGAGAGTTTTGTTTGGCAGTTTCCCAGAGCTGTGAAGTTAAGTTTGATGCCTGTTGGAACCAATGAACTGGCTGGTGTGGTGTGGAGATGGCTGAGAACATTTGTTACTGCTTTATATGGCATCAGATCTGTTGATCCGTTTGAGTCAGTATCGTCAATTCTGACTGGCCTCTTCAAGGTCTTGAGTAGAGATGTCCCCAGCCCTCCTACCTGAGATAGAACCTCCTGAA
>NW_015236876.1:0-666 GCF_001447785.1 Gekko japonicus | reverse complement strand
GGTACCGCTTCAGTGGGAAGGTAACAACAAGGTTAGAAGCATACAAAACAAGAATATCCAATGTATAAAAATAGAGGGGGGAAATGAGCCGGCTCAATCAAACGGGTACCACAATCCCTAACAACAAAATACGCCAAAGTCTAATGAAGTTTACGCACCCCTGGAGACCTGCCAGAACAAAATGCTCTTCTCCTTCCTCTTGAACGCTGCTGCTGAAGGACCCACACGAGCCACGTTTATGAGGGCATGCCACTGTTTATGTGGTGCTGCAAAGCTCTGCCTTGTGTTGCCACTCACATGGAGACAGGCTTTGAAATGATCAATGGTCTGTGTATGGAAGAAGGAAGTGTACTTTTTTATCATGAAAATGGTGAGGTTTTCTTGTAGGAAAGCGCGCCCTGTCAGATTGGTCTCTGCTTTGTCGTGGGGTGGCTTTCATTTGTACTGACAGTGTACAACATTATTTTGTCAGATAATTGAGGAGAGGGGAGGGTTCCACTTCCAATTCCTTCATTAGCAGTGTTGGGGTTTTCTTTCGGTCAATAAAAGGTGGTGTATAACTTCACTTTTAAGAATTTTGCATAGTAGACTTAAGCTCAGATCCCTGTCTAATCTCAAAATTTCAGCATGATCAAGGTCTAACTTCTATGATCTGAAAAATAATAG
>NW_015236875.1:0-666 GCF_001447785.1 Gekko japonicus | reverse complement strand
AAAGTAACTGTATCAAGACCAATGACACAGGCTGGGAGGAAAATCAATTTTTATTAGCAAGTTGGTTTTCCCAAGCTGGAAACGGGAAAAAATAGTTTATGTTCTCCAAACAAAAGTGATCCTATCAACACCTTCAGGGTGGAAGATGTTCTCAATGGCAAAGACCTTAGTTAGTTCACTGTTTTGTTAACAAACAAAAACAACTGGTATTCTAATAATGCAACATGATGCTTCCACCCACAATGGAGCGACCCTGAGTAAAAGGCTCAAGTGTAAAGAACGTCTTCGTCAGGTCCCTGGACCCCGACCTGCTTAGCAGCTTTGCCTGTTGACATTCTCACAGTTCGATCCGACACCACGAGAGTTCCCTTCCGCCTCACGTCCGCCTCATCTTCTGTTTCTTGGCTTGCCTCTTCATGTCTTCCAGGCTGCCCGCGTCAGAACTTGCCTGCCCAAGGGCACGCACACCTTGAAGACGGCTTGTCAGCTGCAGCAGCAAAGGGATCAGCTGCAGAGACAGAAAACACAGGTCTCCGCATTGGCCCAACAGAAAGCACCTAGTCAACCTTTCTACCCAAACAGGCCCTCGAGGCAACTATCAAATCATAAGCTTCAAGTCCATAAAACTAAACCAAACAAACCTATAACAAAACTCTGGGACATATA
>NW_015236874.1:0-666 GCF_001447785.1 Gekko japonicus | reverse complement strand
TTTTTTTGCTGTACAAATTATAAGGATTTTGGAAGATTGGAGGGATCCTGGATCCTTAGGGGTTTGGGATACATTTAGTTTCTCCTGTTCTTAGCCTACGTGATAAGCCCAAATCCCTATCCCCAGTTACGTAGTAGGTCAAAAGACTGGGGCCTTTAAACATGGGTTAGGCAAGATGTATAAACCAATGTAAATACACATGATTACAAATGTTATAAAACGTTTATTTCATTTTCTTTAGTTTATGCAGTTACAGTTAAGAGACTCTCCTAACCCTTGTACCCAGTTTGGTATTTGACATTTGTTGATTTATCTTTTAAGAGCTTGTATGGCAAAGGCCATTATCTATGGGGCATGGGAAATGCAAGTAGTCTTTTACAAATTCTTAAATGGGACATTTATCAAGCTTGTTCTCATCACTCCTGTCCTATGAGTGTACTTCTTTCCACTCCATTCAAATAATAAAACACAGGAAGGACTCAAAAGCAACCTACCATTGGCTGTCACTGACACGTTGTCAAAGTCATGGTGGTCGGGCTCATTCCAGGTCTCAAAATTCCACTTGGCAACGTGTTCCAACCCATACCGCTCTGGAAATCAAAGGGCCATTTATGATGGCTCAGTAGCATTGGAAGAGCACTCTTCCACCAAGATAGAAACGCAAAT
>NW_015236873.1:0-666 GCF_001447785.1 Gekko japonicus | reverse complement strand
AGAGAAAACCCAGAGTGAGGTCCAAGTGCGGAAAGGGCCACCCATTAAGGTTGCCATTAGGGGATTAACAGATGCTCTAAGAAAGAACCATTTAAAATAAATTACTGATTAGTGAATGTCTGGTGACAGATAGCACCTCTGAGCTCAGTATCTGCTACTGTTTGATCTTAACCATTGATCGTGTCGATCATTTCGTAAAGACGTGGAAAAGCTTATTGACCGTTGACTTAGTAACACATGTAACAATCTGTACCAAGATCTATTCTGTTAACAACTGACAATGTCTAGGCCATTGCTAGGGCAGCAAACTTTAACTGGTAGATCAACGGGCTACTAATCTGCTTTTGACCTATCATAATAATACAACATATCTTAACACAGAAACTAACCAGACTCCTCTTGACCCAAATGCGGTGAGGTCAGATTTTGTTTTTGACTGCAGTGAATTATAAGCAGCAGAACTATTTGCCCTATTTTTCTGAGCAGAATACATAAATGTTATAATAATAAACGAACTATCTTGCACCCTCTTCATAAACACAGGGAATGGCACAACCCCAAAGTATTTCCCACCAACCTGATCCTTCATACCATGCTATCAGCCTACACTTTCTATGAACCCTCACCTCTTATTTCTTTACTTCATTAATTGTCTTCCTTTCTCAC
>NW_015236872.1:0-666 GCF_001447785.1 Gekko japonicus | reverse complement strand
CCCCCCCATTAACAATAAATAATGTTTAGGAGAATCAAGTGGCACCTTGTCTAGTTTCCTCTCTAGTCTAATAATGGCTGGTCCAGCAAATTTTGAGACGGAACCTTAAATTTGGCCAGTACAATGAACCATGAACAAAATGAAACTGAAGTTTTGTAATGCCACTATATCTCCAGATATTAGCAGGAATTAGCAGTTGGTATCTGTGTTGCTTTTTAGAGAATACAGAAACAATATGCTGTCATACATAACGTCTTCTGGTGTGACCTCTCTGGAAACACATTTTAATGCTTTTAATGTATTCTGTAAAAGGGTCAGGAGGTCTTGTGGGGAAGGCACAATTTGTGGAAAGAGGGAGGGTTTTTCTGTTTGTACAAAATGCCTGCATTATATGTTGAAAGGGAAATGACACTTTATGACAAAAAGTGCTAATTTACTGAATTTGCCTCCAGGGGATGAGTTCATCTGTGAGATGCAGAAGATGAGCTAATGGGTTTCAGTTTTAATCCTGTTTAATAGATTTTTTAGCCCAACCCTTGCTCAGAAATGCATGAAGCCCAATAAACATTGCCACCCCCACATGTCTTAATCAGAAAACTGAAATATTGTTTAGCAGCAAGAGATGCTAGAAGCTTTAAATACGGCAGCATCAGAGGAGCAATACTC
>NW_015236871.1:0-666 GCF_001447785.1 Gekko japonicus | reverse complement strand
CCCCCCATAACATACAAATGCCTTCTTTGTTTAGAGTGTAGGTGCAGTAGTATTTTCACCAAGATGGACTTGAATGAGTGAATTGTCACCATTTTTCTGCTTTCACTGTTCATAAATTCCGTGTTAAGTCTTTGCTACAATGATTAAAACGGCACTCTGAAATACATACTTGTTTCTTTCTTTCTTCTCCAGCCACTTGTCAAAGGGGAAGGAGTGCCCAGTTGAAAAGCCACTGAATCTTTTCACAGCATCCTGTTTTCGTGCAAGCAGCTGCGTTACACTGGGCAGCATCGTACCTCAGGTGGGAGGAAGTTCCTTTAGCCTAAGGAGACTTCCTCCCTTTAAGTGGTGGGAGGAAGGCTTCAGACTTTGTTTAGAGTAGGAGACAGGGCATTATTCAGGAACAACCTTTTGTTCCCGTGCCAATACTCAAAGTGGATGCAGGTAAGCAGACGTTTTGCCAAGCCGCCTACTCTGTATTTATGATAAATACAGATTAGGCAATTTGGCCAAAGTAACCCTTTCAAATTAACCCTTTCAAGAACAATCCTAAGACTTGTATAATCATCTTATTGACTCTAGTATGTCAATCAAGTGTGTTTATGGTAAGGACTTTGCTGAGTCGTTTCTAGTTGTGTAAATTATATATATATATATATATATATA
>NW_015236870.1:0-666 GCF_001447785.1 Gekko japonicus | reverse complement strand
TGATGTTGTCAATGCTGGCTGTTTCTATCCGAAATGTAAGTTGACTCCATCCAACCAGCAGGCCTAATGTGATCCATGCAGTAATTCAGCCTTATTTTCGAGCATGCTGATTTCTTTTGTGGATTGTAAGCAATAAGGATGGAGGTTCTTGGAGTTAAATTAGGCATCAGATTGCGGATTAATTCACCACGGACTATTGCTTAGCTACTTTCCCGACAGGATTTGAAGCAGTTCAGTGCCAGCGGTTGTCTTTTCTATATGCTCGCTAATTGACTTGTTGTCCATATGCTGGTCCCTTAAATGCATTTCCCTCCCCTTTGTCTCTTTCCCCCACTGTGTCTTGATGAAGTGGTGCTCTAATGTGCTGTGGCATCATTGCTGTATTAGGGAAAGCTTATCATAAAAAAAGTTCCACACTGTGATAAGTGCTCGTTATAGCCATTCGTTCCAAACAGGCACCTCCAAATCGTCATACCGCAAGCCGCGATCTTATGAAGTACAAATGTTTATGGCAAAACGGGAGGAGGAGAAGTTTACCGAAAGCAAGTAAACACTGAAGGTTAATATCGAGAACACAAATAAATATAGCTTCACTCACAGGAGAAAGCCTTTCTATCGATCCATGAACATTTGGTATTCTGATGAACAAATTTAGAGTCCAGTGGC
>NW_015236869.1:0-666 GCF_001447785.1 Gekko japonicus | reverse complement strand
TAGTTGGCTCAAGGACTAGTTCAGTAAGTCTTGACTACCAAGTCTTATGAACTATGGCCACTTCTGAGTTCCCTACAGTGGCTAACACATTGTTGGCTTTTAGTAATGCTACCAATAATCCCAAAGTGCTGTGAGGATAGAATACTTCTTGTAGGGCAGATTGGCCAGCAACCGTTTAAAATTCCTCCCGGTATCAAACACGGTGACATGGCAGGCCGTGAGCATGGGGAAAGATCCACTGAAGCCTGGTAAAGATAGAATACAATCTCCCAAGCAGTGGCTTACAAATCAGGAGCTAGCCTTATGAATGTGCAGTTCGCTCTCCCCTTTCTGAAGTACCCCCCCTCCATGATGAGCCTTTAACCCTTTTTTCGCATTGCGGGTGCACTAACACAAATTATGGTTAAAGCAAATTAAGTGAACTCCAGCTGACAGCATCATAGTTTGCTTTGGTATGCATGCAGTTTGGAAATCATGGAAAGAAAGGGAAGGAATTGTTCCAGAGTCAGAAGGAGGAAATGTGTATTCATGAGGATGGCTCTGATTTGTAATAGTTTGTAGGGTTTGTGTTAAGCTCACTTTCTCCTACATCCTGCCTCCAAACTTTGTACTACTCTAGGGGAAACCAGAAAAAGTAATTGGGAGGGTACAGGAGGGGGAGATGGG
>NW_015236868.1:0-666 GCF_001447785.1 Gekko japonicus | reverse complement strand
TTTCCCACCCCGGAGCTGGCAACCCTCCCTATAGGTACTGGTGCAGATGTTCTACCATTTCAGCAAAGGGCCTCGATTCTAGCTCCACGTGACATTCTGACTGTTCCCAAGTAGAGCGATATCAGCTGCAAGTACTGTTCCCAAGGAGAGCGATATCACCCACCCCCCGCCTTATTTTGTACCCTTGTAGAGTTAACTCTCTTGTCATTTTTGGCAGAATCGGCAACCCACTGACGGATTACAGCGGGGCTGTTTGAAAAGCACCGAGGCCCCCCTCCTTTCCAAATAAACTAGGAAAACCTCCCAAGTGGATCTGGAGAAAGACTACAGATTGCTTTTGAAGCTGCACATTGGCGTGTTGTGGAATGAGATTTGGGTAGCAGCTAGCGTAGACACCACTGTGGGAATGATAAGTATTGGCGCATGACCACATCAGCCGGCTCCTTGCCAGGGTTTCTGCTCACATGCTAGCTTGCCAGCTTCTGATTTTACGACGAGTTTTCACAGATCCCTTATCACAGCGCATGTGTTCGGCGTCTATTAGCATCAGCTGTTGTGCAGTGGTGTCAGTTTGGGTCAATGGAAATGACTGAAAAACCATGGGTTGGATCCAGTCGACCGAGTGGATGGGATGGACCCTTCCCCACTAGGGTTCCCAGCCCCCCC
>NW_015236867.1:0-667 GCF_001447785.1 Gekko japonicus | reverse complement strand
CCTGTAATCGCTTTGAAGCTCGACTGCGCAATTTGCATGCGGGCGAGAGCGTCTGCCACCTGGCAGCTGTCTCCTTCTTTCCCGGAAGATAACAGCCCGTTTTGGCAGGAGGACACATTCAAGATGATAGATACATGCACACCATTTGGGGAGCGCATGCTTCAAAAAAAGCTAAACCGCCCCCACAAGGCGCCTACCTTCTCGTAATACACGATCGCGTATTCTCTGTCGTCATATTTCGCGCAGCGAAATTCGATCATCAGGTACATAAAGTTGGAACTTCGCTTTTCGCTCTGGATTGGAACAAAAAAACGAGGAGGAAAGACTGGGGAGGACAACTGTAACTTTATCAATCGATAAAGTCAAGATCTTTCCGCCCAAACATGGACCCCCAAGTATGGCTGCCAACCTCCAGATGGGGGCTGGAGATCTCCTGGAATTACAACTCATCTCCAGACGACATACATGGCTTATTTATGTATTTGAAATATTGGTTCCATTTCTACTGGAGAAAATGGATGCTTTGGAAGGCGGACAGCAGGGCATTATACCATCCCTTCCCTAAACTCCACGCTCCCAGGTGCCACCCTCCATTCTCCAGGTATTTCCAAACCCAGAGTTGGCTGGTTGCATTGGCTATTAACAAACAAGGGGGGTAGCAGTATGA
>NW_015236866.1:0-666 GCF_001447785.1 Gekko japonicus | reverse complement strand
AGTGGCTTTCTTGCCACCTGAGCAGTAGTTCAGCAGTGGCAGCTCCAGGGGTAGCTGAAGGGTAGTCACAGGCCTGATACCTGCCACACCTCATTAGTTTATGGCAGCATGGCCTCCTTTTGGGTGATGCATATATCTGCTCAGTGGCAACAGGCCCTGGGTTCATGTTGATAGTGAACTGGTGGGGGGTACTGTGGAGCACATTCTTGAAGCACTCTGCCTGGCCACACAGCTGTGAACAAGGCCGGGGTGCTGCGCTCAGGTTTTGGCTGAGATTATTGGTGTACAGCAACCCATCCTCTCCAGTGGGCTGGCTGAGGGATTTCTATCAGCCCCCTTGACACACATGCTGTTGCGAATGCCCCTTCCCCCACTTTTATTCAAATACTTGGGAGTAAGAGTGAGTTATAAATTTATATCTATAGGGCAAGAGTAGAAGGGAGAGGTGGGGGTAGGTTGGTCCTAAACTCAGGCAAGTGGTCACCTATTGCTACAGGGGGCAAGGGGGGGGCAACAGATAAGGTGGGCAATTCTCCCAGTCCTGGTTAAGAAGTGGAATGGCTGATCGCCACTCGCTGACTCAACACCTCAGGTTGCTTAAAAAGATAAAAATAATAACAAGAATAATAAAACAAAGTAGTAAAGACATTTGGCTGATTGCTTGAA
>NW_015236865.1:0-666 GCF_001447785.1 Gekko japonicus | reverse complement strand
TCTTCTTCTAAGGACTTCATACAAAAGGAGGGACCATAGCACAGTTGTAAAAGTATTTCATATTTAGTTTAGGGTTGTACAAGAACATTTTCCTGATTGAGGCTTGGTTGATGAGTACCTTGCAGGCAGACATCAACAGGTCTGTTTCTTCTCCGTTCTGGCCTCTCCATTGTGGGAAAAGGTTCACCTGTCGGATAGATGCAGAGTTTATTCTCCTTGTGCTGATTATTTTCACAGTGTTGATTTTTCTCTTGGTAAAGTATGCCTTCAGGCTTACAACATTCTGATCTTGCAGAGAGCAATGAGAGCTGGGAAAATGTTGGTCAGTAAATGCATCATCCACTGTTAAAACCGAATTGTTCAGATCATGATTTTCTTTTTCCTGGCCCAGCTGACAGTCTGGCTAGATTTAGGACATAATCCATCAGTACCTTGTGTTGAATGAATGGGAACTATGCGCAAGCACGGCTGTTCAGCGAATTGGAAACCTTTTGGCTTTTTCTTTCAAGATAAATCATTTGAAATTCATTGGAATAAGAGTTAAGGCCAAAGATATTATGATAGGGACATCTCTGCTTATCTCAGACTGCCTACAGATTCATGTTTGTTTTCATGCAGTGCCTTGTACATGTGAAATGGGTACGTGCAGTTCCTGGCAGGACGGTT
>NW_015236864.1:0-666 GCF_001447785.1 Gekko japonicus | reverse complement strand
TGATCTGAACTAGCCCTTGGAAATTGAGATGTATCACATTTTGTTTAGTCTACCAAATGAGAATTATTCCTGGCTTGAAAGACAAAACTCAGCCTACCTCATCAAACAACCCAGTCCTCCATGGTGCCCATGCACAGCCTAATAAATATTTTGGCTGCAGTGGGCAGGTGCGCACATCTCCTCTCATCATGCTCAACAGAATGCTTGCTGTATCTTCAAAGGAAGCACGGCCACAATGCTAGCATGGGGCTTTGAGTTAAGCTCATTAGCGTACCTTTGGCTGAGTTCCCTGCAGGTTTAGCAGATGTCCCTTATTTTAAGGGACAACCCTGTATTTGAATAGGTTGTCCTTTCTTCTAGAATATCAAAGCTCCATTGGAATGGGATTGATGTCCCTGATTGCAGAAGTTTACTCTTCTACTGAATTCCACGGAACACTCTCAAAGGTTCTAACCGTGTTGCTCGTTTCTGAAATTTTGACGCGGTGAACTCTGTTTTCGGTCAGCTCTGTGTTCTTTCATTTTTCCTGCTGCTGTTCCGTGGAAAATATTTTCAGATATCTTCAGAGATTTGTGTCCATAAACATCTCAGTGGCCTCCCCAAAACTTCAACAGTAGATCCTACCAGAAGGTCAACTGAATACCTTAAAGGTAAAGGTAAAGGTTC
>NW_015236863.1:0-667 GCF_001447785.1 Gekko japonicus | reverse complement strand
CATTACATGATGCCTTGACATCTTTTCTGCCCCAAAACAGAAGCAATGGCTAGATCTCTATGGCCAAACCATAGAGATCTATGGTGTTCCTAGAGCAGCACTGTGACATGATGATATTAGTTTTGATTTTTTTTTCCAGCCAGAAGTGACATCAAGGCATCACAGTGACCCTGTTTCCACCCATCCCTGCCCCCAGAGCCTCCTGGCACCATACCATCAAGGCCTGGCAGCCCTGCCTCAACAATGAAGGATCATGCTGCACATGTGGAAGGAAGTACTGGATCCAACCCAAACACTTCACACTGTACTAGTGTGAGGAACAGGAAGGTTGCTTTACTGTTGTTGCTGTTGTTGTACTAGAAAAAAAATTAATATTGATGTGCAGGGTAAATATTATTGCTTTATAGAACTTTGTTCTACTGCTTCAGACCAACACGGCTACCCACCTGAATTTTACTTTATAGATGTTATTTCTGCAGTTCCACAGTTATTCAGATACCAAAGTTTTGGTTTAATTTCAATTGCTACTTCTGATTCTGAATTGCTTTCAGGGCCAAACTACACATTTTGGCTTTTAGCAAGATGGGTCTGGGATTCCTGGGCTCAGCCTGGGTTCCCCACAGCTATACAGCAGCTGCGGAGAATGGCTTTTCAGGAGAGTTCAAAC
>NW_015236862.1:0-666 GCF_001447785.1 Gekko japonicus | reverse complement strand
CCTTGTATGGAGTAAATTGGGGGCCTGCCACAAGAGACGAGCATCAGCCCCCAAACCCACAGATGGGAAGGTTGTTCCGTCACAGAGGCTGCTGACAGACCAATGGAACGGCCCCTTTAGGGTTCCAGCCATTTCTAGACTAACTATTCGTTTCCCCAAAATGAACGAAGTTCAAGTGGCCGAAACTTCGTGTCTCCGTGCCATCCTCGCCTGGTTTCCCACAACACGAGATGCTTATTAAAAACCTTTCTTTTCCTGATCTTCTCGGCCACTCCCTCCCGTAGTAAACAAGCGTGTTTCTCTTATCGCTGCAGAACCGTAGCCTCCTCTGGCGTGCTGCATATTGGCAGGGGGCGAAACCGAGCGACATGAGATGGGATTGCGAAACGTGTTTTCTCGGTCCTTTTGCACACAAGAGCGAACCCGTCTCGCGTCGCGCGTGCTGTTGTGATCTTGCCGTCTGCTGACGGACGGATCGGATTGTCCTGGTGTTGCCTAATCCAGGCTGACAGAAGGATGTCAGATTTAGTCTGTCTGCAGAAGCGTCTGTGGGGCATAAAATGCTTTCCCACGAGGTGACAGATCTCCTATGCCGCATTAATCGTCCAAAGAAAGGCTCTTTCCTCCAAGGTATTTCTCTTTCAGCTGAGTCACCTTTTTTTTTTT
>NW_015236861.1:0-666 GCF_001447785.1 Gekko japonicus | reverse complement strand
ACTCAGCTTAGAGGGAACACTGTCTGCTACATAAGGTACTGACATTGTTAAAAGTGCAAGAAAACGGTTGTTAATCTGCCTACCAAATATGGTCTGCAGTAGTAGAATCTTGGTGGCACTAACATTTCACTGCATGATTAATAGACTTGTTGTTCTGTAACTAGCAGGATGTTACTGGGTCAAAGATTAAGCCATTTCTTCATAATATAGCCCTCTTTGGATTGGACCAAAATAGTTCTCTTATATAACAACTGTCCTTTGCTCCCATATCCATACTTACCCTAATTTAACTGTAGTTTTGTCAAAATAATATGACCTTGACTTTCAGAGGCTACAGAGGCATTTATGAGGGAACGGAATTAAACAGAAATGATGTTGCCTGACGTAGTTTTCATTTCGCTTCAAAGGTAAATTGATGCAAAATTTCATCGTCAGTTTGCGTCAGAATACAGAGTACATTTGTCCGGATGTATATCCTGTTAACATCAGTGGCAGGTAAGAGCTCATAGGAAAGCTCTTACATTACCAGAGCGTTCCTAAGCAGAGTTATACCTTTCTTTGCACATGTGCAGTACATTCGCTCAGGGGAATATGACTGAGAAAATGTAACTGTTGGAGAAAATTAATTCCCATCCCGCTGTAAAATTAACAGGCGCTCACTGTATG
>NW_015236860.1:0-666 GCF_001447785.1 Gekko japonicus | reverse complement strand
ATTCTATGATTCTGTGCTTCCCTCTCTTTTGCACTTGGGCCTTGCATAGAAGCCTCTTTTCCTTAACCACAGTGAATCATTGGCTGCAAATCATGATGCAAAATAATGGTTCAAAGTGAGAAGGTAAGATTATATCTGCATCGAATGAATCACTATTAAAGCTACTCCCCAGCCTCTTTACTTATGAAGTGACACAAGTCTTGCCAGTGCCTTACAGTACCCAGGGCTGTCAATGGGGGGGACTGGCGGTACAAAATTTCCAGGGCCCAAGTCAGTTTGGGGGCCCTGTGAAGCTGGAATCATCCTGATTTGTGCCAAATGCATTTATTTTATTTTCAATGCACTTCTGAAGAGTGGCCATTAGGGGTACAGGCAAGACTGAGCAGAGCTAACAGACAGAAGATGTGACTTCTTGCCTGTTGCTGGTTTGCCTCCCTTTTTTAGCAGTGGTTTTTAAATAAAGATGTCCATGGCTGCAAACATTTTAAACTGTGAGGCTCAGGAAAACCAGCTGTTTCTAAGCTTAGCCAACCTGGTATGCCTTCATTTCTCCCCACAACTACCATCTAATTCTTCTGTGTTTGTTCCCCCAACCCACCTTTTCATCCTGATTCCTTCTCGTCTCTACCTTGGCTAGGGAGTTAATAGAACAGAAAACCCCTGATC
>NW_015236859.1:0-667 GCF_001447785.1 Gekko japonicus | reverse complement strand
TGGGAACTGATTGCTGCAGGAGTCTGAAAACCAGGAGCCTTCACAAGCCTCACTACTCCCTGTGAGGAAAACCAGCCCCACCCTCTCACTCCTCTGCTAGTTTTCTGCTTGCAGGGATTATAGGGGGAACCACACAACTGTTCCTCCTCCACCTGTGCCTTGAAGCAGCTAGCCCCCCTCCGAATGATGCTGCACGAGGGGATCCAGACGCAGTCCAGGCGGTCCTTGCGACTGACATGGTTGCTGGTCAGTCTCTCCTTCCACACTCACAGCACAGTGTACTCACCACTTTGTGATGGGCGGGGAAATCAAAAGTGTACTCGTCCGACAGCAGCTGGTTATAGGCATAGTCCTCATGAGGTTTATGGCCATATGCCCCATAATAGTCGTAATCCAAAACCTACATTGGAAAATCAGAAGCAAAGAATGGAGCCTTTCTTCTTCCTGGGTGGAGCCTTTCCGACACCACCTGGAAGGTCCAAAGCCCTGGGACTGTCTCCACTGCAGAGCATTCTGGGACAAGTTCTGTGCCACAGGGCTGGTGTGTGGAAATCCAGCCACAGCCCGCCCAAACCCCACCTGCAAGAACTCTGCCCTCTGGATGTGTACTGTGGAGGGAGATCGGTAGTTGTGGGCAAGCTGACCACTGGGCAGTGCATTGGCTGTT
>NW_015236858.1:0-666 GCF_001447785.1 Gekko japonicus | reverse complement strand
CACACAAGCAACTTAAATTACCTTGTACACATAGACACAAACACTTTTTCATTCCAATGTGTTTTGTAAAATACACTAAATGCTTTTCATAGGGAGTTTTGTAAATCCTTAAGTACAGATCCTGAAAAAAGGCACATTTCCCTGGGATTTCTGAAATGCACTCTTTATTTTTCAACACAGGTAAGCTAAAAAGCATAGCAGATGGCTGGAAAGAGATGGGAACTGGTGAATAAAACTGTCTACAGATGGTGCATTAACTCCCTTTGAAGCGGACTGTAGGTTGTATGACAGCCCAATATGGTTGTGGACTTCAAAATATGTGTATTCCCACACACCCCTGATGTCATTATGACATTTTTCAAGAAAGAGGAGCTGTGTGTGTGTGTGCATGCGTAGGATTGGAAGAATGCTGGTCAAAAAGATAGCCAGATGGAAAAAGATAAAGAAAAACAGGAAAACATATAAAACAACCAAGAGAAATGAACTGATTTCACTGGCTAGGATTCAGTTCTCAAACAGGTTTGCTCAGGATTGTCCAGGGTGCTACGTCAGGTACTGAGGTTGGGTGAAGAGCAAAACTGGCAATGAGGTCTGCTCTTAAAGCTCAGATTGTACATTTGTGTTCAGGTGCTTACCATCAGCAGCAGCAGGTGTCTTGTTTTTCTT
>NW_015236857.1:0-666 GCF_001447785.1 Gekko japonicus | reverse complement strand
AAGTAATATATTTAATGTATCTGTGTTTAATACTGTATTAATATCTGCTGGTATAAAAAAGTGCCTAGGTAAAATATTGGCTATTGAACCACAGGGGGTTGGTGGTATTTGTTAGCTTATTTTCTGCAGACATTTCCTTCATCTTTTCAAGTGTCAGCTAGAAGTAAGCTTTAAATATCCATGTTGTGAGCTTTTCTTCATTCATGGTATTTTGAATCCAATCCTCTCTTTTGAGTGCTTGTTTTGCATTCAAGCTAATTTGTGAAATTCACTGCTACAGGAAGTGGTGATGACCACAGTTTTCAGTTTCTTGAAAGATGACAAATTAGTGGAAGATAGGTTTATCAATATACATTAGCCATGGAAAGCTCCCTGTTCAGACGCAGTGAACCCCCAAATACTAGCGCTGAAACGTAACCAGTAGGAACGGGCTGTTGCCTTCATGTCCTGTTTGTAAGCTTCTCAGAAGCATCAGCTGAGCCACTGCTGGAAACAATTCTGCGTAGCTCTTATTGGAATATTTTGAGCAAGTTCAAAGAGTCACAAAAGAGTGCGTATGAGAAAATGGTATACAGGGTACATGTGGACGGATCCAAATTTGCATGAGGAGACCATATAGAAGGGATCTTTACAGCACGGGGGCTGTAGTGTGAAGAGGGAACTGGC
>NW_015236856.1:0-667 GCF_001447785.1 Gekko japonicus | reverse complement strand
CCCCCCCCCTGCAGGCAGCCAAATGGCGCAGGCCAGATTTGGCGCCTAGCATCCATTCTAATGAACGGGGGTCGATGGTGGTGGGGTAATCACCCAATGTTTGCCCAGGGCTTCATTCCCTTCAGCTGCAGCGAGCTCTCTGGGGAAACTCCAAGATTTTGCCACACTGTCGCCTTTGTTTACTGGTTGGAAGAGGAATGAAAGCTTCAGTTGTTGGTTGGCCAATATTTCTAATTCCTTTTGGCCAAGAGGCCGGGCCTGAGTTAGCAGAGGGGTTGTTTTTCTCTCCTCTTTCCCAAGCCCCCAAGAACAAGGGGCTTGTCTACCTTCTTAGTTTTAATAGTGCCCAGCAGAGCTGTGAGGGAAACCATAAAACGTCGAATGTCTGACCTGCCAGAGAGTTCTTTCTGACTCCGATACTCACTCCTGTGTATTGACAGCCATCTCGTCACCATAAGAGAGGGATCTGGGCCTCCCCCTCCCCTTAAAAAGTGTTGATATTTATTTAGAAACTTTATATGCCATCCTTACCAAGACTTGCTCGATGGGGTTTGATATGTTCCGCCAGTTACTAGGAAGAAGCGACCAACAAAGTCAGATTGCACTCCATCAAAAGGAAGGCCTGGAGAAGGCTGACTGTAAAGGGTTGTTTGTGAAGCTGACTTAA
>NW_015236855.1:0-667 GCF_001447785.1 Gekko japonicus | reverse complement strand
TTTTGTTAAGGAAGAACTAGGGAACGATCACAGTAGGGCCAACTTTTTGAAGAATCAATTCTAGGTTGTGCAAAGAAGCCAGTGAAGCCCTGAACAAGAATTACTTTTGGAAAACTACCACTGACACTGGATTTATAAACTGTTAGCCCTATCCTTTATTGCTGAGACTTATATTAAATAACACTCCTGATGATTCAAGATAAAGCAATCCCTTCTTTCTTGAGGCCACAATTGTGTTTAATCTCATCCTGTAAATGGAGTTAAACTAAATTACCTCATGGACAAGAGACCTCTGTCAGCTAGTAGAAGGCATGATGGTAATTCAGTAGACAATCCTTCCTTATGGCAGTGTAGCATTGTGAAACAATGCACTGATGATGGGATTCAGTTATGCAGACAAAGCACCAAACAATGTTCAGATAAACTGCAATTTTTATTGCAAACAGGGCAAGGATGGGGTACATCTCTGTGAATGATAGTTCCCGCTTATACTCTTTGTCATAACTCTTTGGTCTTTCAAAGTGAATCTGAACAATAAGTTGGCAGAAACTGAGCACCATTGTTAGTGCATTATTTCACAACACTGCAGTGCCCTTCAGGGAAGATGTACAGCAACCAATGCAATATGGGTCCTCCCAGCCTGTTACTCCTATATTTAACCCCCCCC
>NW_015236854.1:0-667 GCF_001447785.1 Gekko japonicus | reverse complement strand
CAAGCTTGGAATCTGACCAAACTGAGACAAACTACAGTTGAAAACGCCTAACAGCGCAAACCACTTATTTGCTCTTACACTGTGATTTACTTTCTGCAGAAATGCCCAGGTAATGAAGTACTGCGGAACTGGTAAAACGGGATGCTAAGTCCTACCCGAGCCAGAGTTCTGCCGTCTCTGGCCAAAAACAGGAAAAACACATGTGTTTTCATAGAGTTCATTGACTCTTTATGATGTTTTCCTTGACACTTGGAAAATTCAGCCAGGTTTCGGGCTGTTACGTGTTTCGGCAGAGTTTTCCACAGATTCCGTTTCATTGTGCTACCTTTGTAAGCGGCTTTGAAATCTTTCTTTGAGATGAAGAGCAGGGTGCAAAAACACTTAGACAAGGAAATATTTCAAGCAGAACATGCACGGCACTCTGGCCCTAGTGGCTTAACTGGTTTGTTGGGTATTGAGCCCAAAGCTTACAGTGGCTATTAAGTACAGGTGTTGGCAAACTCTTTTGAACTGATAAAATCAGAATGGGCTGCTAGCTGGCCCTCTTACCTCAGTGGCATGGAACTTCCTTTCTGTCCCTCTCGGGTAACGCAAGAATCTGTGGTCATATCTAAGGAGGTGACGGCTACTTTCCATGCCAGCATTAGAATCATAGAGTTGGAAGGGA
>NW_015236853.1:0-667 GCF_001447785.1 Gekko japonicus | reverse complement strand
GAAATGCCTTTGAACATGTGTTCCTGGGCTGTTGACAATGACAGCAATTTAACAATAATTGAAAGATGTGCAAAAACATCTGGGGACATTACCTAGAGAAGTAGTAAAAATATGTATACCTCTGAACTGCTTTAGGAGAGCTTATTATGGTAGGGTGTTTCAAAAGGCTGTTTTAGTTGCCACTAGGAAAAAAAAATGATGTATTTCAAATTACCGAGCACTGTATACTTCTTTCTAAGTTTTTAAAGCTGATAATGGTTTTCTAAGCTGCTAGAAGATAGTATATTCCCCAATAGCCAAATGTTTATATTCATCACACTCTCTCTCTTTTCATATTCCAAGATGGGTTACAGATTTTTTTTTAAGGGTTTTTTAGAAGACATCTTTTCTGGGAAAAAGGTTACAACAGAAGGAAATAAACACAGAATGAAGCAAATACAGAAGGATTTGTATTGGAATTTGGTATTGCATTTCATGACCATGCTATTTCAGTGTTAAAATTCTATTGTCTTAACATGGGTATTCTCCACTCAAGATGAAACTGCAACCATTTTTCCCCACTTCCTATCCTAACAAAACACAGTGGAATATTGGTGTGTATCCAGCAAAACTTTACTTGCTGTTCCTCCACAGCAGCATAGTTTTGTTCCTGAGAGTCAGTGGACAC
>NW_015236852.1:0-667 GCF_001447785.1 Gekko japonicus | reverse complement strand
GCATGGCTAGCAACCCAGTTTAAACAAGAAGCTGAACCCCGAAAAAGTTGCATGGGTAAGCTATTTGCCTTACTAGCATGATGTTCAAATCAGGCCTAAGCTCCTCTTATTTGGGCACTCAGCTATGAGTGTTGATGAACATTCAATTAGTGTCTACTTTTTAAAGTATGTTTTTAAAAGATGTTTGGGGAGAAGGTGGGGGGACTCCAATTAATAACACCAGAAAGTAAATTCATCAATTCATATTAACTTACTTGATAAATACAAGCTTATCAATACTTGCATTTTAAGTTGTAGTAATTGAGCTACCATAGAAAAGTTGCTGCCAGTCTCCTGAGGATTGTTTTCTATTTTAATTCCTAACAGTTTACAAGTAGATTCTTGTCTATAATAATAGAACCATTTAATAATAACTACAGGAACTGTGCCTGCTTGGTGTATGCTAGAGGCCACTGTCAAAACAATCTCCAGTCACTAGATTGCTCATTTTAATTGATGGAGCATATTGACTAAGGAGTTGGGGAAAGAATCACTCCATCAGCCTGGAAAAAGCAGGAAATACACAATTCGTCATCAAAGGAGAGCAATTTAGTCAAGTCTATACATTCAGCTACTAATGATGAAGCCCTGGTTCACACTGACATTATCACTTGATGATGGATGTTGA
>NW_015236851.1:0-667 GCF_001447785.1 Gekko japonicus | reverse complement strand
GCCTCTATTAAAGGGACAGGACATTTCCCACCCCCAGGCAATTATGCCCTGTACAATTCTGCTGTTTTCTGTTTGTGTAACTGCCCAGTTCCGTGGAAAAATCTGGTCAACACATGAAGCTGGCTCCAAGGACACCTTTACGCTAATTGAAAAGATTTCTTCCATAAGCAGAAGATACTTTTCTGCTCACAGGATGATTTATTCCATGAAAAAGGGGCTTTTCCATAAGCAAGAGTATTTTAGGACCAAGTGGCTATGGTTTGGAGCCCACCCAACAATGCCAAGAATGTTTCCTCAGAGATTAGTCGCTTTTACTTTGAACCTGATAGCACATAAACTCCCAACAGTCTTTTATAAAAGTTATAGAAAAATTCAACTTGTGTATAAGCAGGAAAGAAGCCTCTCTCACTGGCTGTGTTTTTCTTCTGCAAAAGCTTCTTGAAAAATGGTGATATGCTCATATTTTCACAGCAAATAAGTAGGATGCATCAGCTCTCCTCTTTCCTGAAATTATAGACTAACTTAATTAGGAGGAGGAAGAAGTATGTCTGTGAACTTGAGCAGAATCAGACTGTTGGTTTCCAACACCCAGTATTGTCTACTCTTGACTAGGATAAATTTGTTGTATCCATGGTTTTCACAGTCATGGAGGAAGTGATGTCACGGA
>NW_015236850.1:0-667 GCF_001447785.1 Gekko japonicus | reverse complement strand
TTTTCTTTCAGTTCACTTTTGGATCATTTCCCACAGTGCAGGAGAGCAAAATGCTATTCCCTTCCTTGTACCAGATGGTTCCAAATGAGGTCTATCAGTACATGGGCATTGTACGTTTACTTCGCCATTTCAGATGGGCATGGATTGGGCTTATGGCTGTGGATGACAACAATGGAGACCGTTTTCTGCAAGCCGTGATCCCTTTGCTTACACAAAACAGGATCTGTTATTCCTTCATGCTAAAAACACCCAAAAGAACTTACATTGGTGATCTAATAGAGACTCTGATGACATTGGAGAAACAGTTTTCCATTCTCCTTGAAAGCAAAGCCAATGTATATTTTACATATGGAGAGACCTCATCCATGTTCCTTTTAAGAATGTTGCTGCATAATACAGAAATGTCCCAATTGCTTATGGTAGGTAAAGTCTGGGTCGTTACATCTCAATGGGATTTTGAGACATTTTCCGTTCTAATCACCCAGTTGATAGGAATCTTCCATGGTGCCATATCCTTCGCAGTTCACTCTAATCAGCCGCCAGGATTCCAAAAATTTCTACAGACGGTAAGACCATCTTGGTCAAAAGGAGATGGTTTTATCCAGACATTCTGGGAGCATGCATTTGGGTGTGCACTGAACATTTCTGATGGGCTTGAAGAGAACAC
>NW_015236849.1:0-667 GCF_001447785.1 Gekko japonicus | reverse complement strand
GGGTCTCCCTTACCAAATCTCAAACACATCCCCTGCCTTTTGTTGTTGTTTTTCTAAATCCAATCAAAGCTTTCTCTCCTCCCCTTCCTCCTTCGATGGATGCCCCCCTCCTTTCTAACAGCCTCGATCCTTTTTGTGTTTCTTCGCAAGTAAGTCCCACTGTGTGCCCCCCCCTCCCCGGTGCTCCGAGTGTGAAACACGCTAGGTATGCCACCGCTTAGCAACATCTCTGCACTCAGTGTGGGGAGAAATTGTAGGAAAGGAATGAAGTCCGGCACTCTAACCACTGCACTGCACAAGTTCCGTGGATGAAGGAAGGGAAATGGGATAGAAACATCAGTTAATGAATGTCACAATGTTTGCCAATCTCAGCTTTCAATTTTACTTATTTTAAACAGCAAGCTTTAAAAACTCCTGTGTTTTATTTTCAATGGCTAACCCTAATTTGTTTGCACTTGAACGAAGGCAGCAACCAGCGAAGACCTGAAGGTACAGATGGGTGAAACCGCGAAACTCCTGGGAAGGGAGCGGAAGACAACCACCTAACCACCGTAGCAAAAAAAGTGCTAACTAGGCAGAGCTCTTTGCTTCTGCTGGCTAAATAAACTAAGCTGGTGCACAATTTAGTTATTATCATTTATGTTGCTGTTGTTCAGTCGCACAGTCG
>NW_015236848.1:0-667 GCF_001447785.1 Gekko japonicus | reverse complement strand
TTTTTTTTCTTTGTGTCATCAGCTTTGTGTGTATATACATATTTTTCATATTTATATTTTGTGTCCTTTCTGTGAAAATGATTATTTTTCTTTCTTTATCTAAAATATGTATATCCAGCTTTTTTCCACAATCAACAGGACTCACCTTTTGGTTCTTCTATTTCAGGACAGTTATTGTATGGGCCTCTTAAACTGACATAGTTTAGGGCTTCATCCTTAAATATTCTGGCCCTGAATATCTCCTTTCTCATATTGGTGAGCCCTTAGCTGATATTATCCTATCTCTCATTCACTCTGCATAAGATGTTTTTAACACCTCCTCCTATTAAAATAAACATATCCAGCAAGATGCCTGGGTGGTGCTTCATAGCTCTGAAATAGTGAAGCTGGTGAGTAAATGGAAAATTCATGTTCACAGCAACTAGCTGGCAAAGCAGCACTGCTTGTTTTGTTGATTATAGTTTAGCATTCACTATTCCCTGCTTTTCATTCTGCACAAAGTAGAGTAGAAACATTTTGGAAAGAGAGGTGATAACAGTCTTCTGTGTTTTGTAAAAGAGGATAGGTTTGGATTTAGAGCCAAATGTGACAGGGATTTGAAAATGCTGCAAAGGCCTTGTCCTGATCTGACCCACAGCAAGGTGGACTGAGGTGCCCTTCTCCCCCC
>NW_015236847.1:0-667 GCF_001447785.1 Gekko japonicus | reverse complement strand
CTGGGCTATCCAGGTCAGGGCAAATCCAGAAGTCTTTTAAGTGGTGGAAGGAAGGAAGGTTTTCTTTTCCCCCCCCCCCCCAAATAATTATTTCCCCGAGTCATACTAAGTATTTATTCACCATTACCCACTTTGGGAGTTTTAAAACTAAATTTAATGGGAGGGTTAATAAAGATTAAATTAGAGATAAGTATCAAATTCATGCAAGGCTGGCCTCACCTTTAGGCAGTGTGAGGCTACTGGTTCGAGTTCCCTTGAAAGGTTGCAAACTGTCAGTGACTGCAGTTATATTTTGACAGAAGCACCGTTTGGCTTTTACTATCAGACATCTGGCATTTCTATCACAGTTTCAAAATTGCTGACTCTCTCATAAGCAAGGTAGTTTCCACTCATTCATGGAAGGAGCCCTTCCACAAGCAGAAGAGCTACCTTTTGGATCTAACCCCGTGAGATTAAAATGGCAAAACTCATTGTTCAAACCATGTAGAAGTTAAAAATAACCTCTTATAGGCTGCAAAAGCACAGCTGCTCTTTTATGTAGCTTTGCTAGCAAATACCAGAGAAGAGTCTGGATATACACAAACACTGTGAAGAGAGAAGTAGCATGAATGGCAGAAACCAAAGGCACCTCACCCATCGATGCTAAAGGGGAGAAATGTTTTCCTTC
>NW_015236846.1:0-667 GCF_001447785.1 Gekko japonicus | reverse complement strand
TGTTTTGGCTGCGTCTCCAGCTTGGAGAAAAAGAGACTGCTCTTTGAGGACTGCCCTTTCGAGAGATGATGAGGTGTGTTATCAAACGATCCACTCGTTATATTAAAATGTTCCGTGTATTAGGGGGGAAAAAACCCCAAAATTAAATTAATTAAAAAGCCTCCCCCAACCCCTGCCATACGGAGGGCTGATTGGCTGACCACCGAGCGCCGCCCCTCCCCTCCATCTGGCTGGTTGGACGACAAAGCAGCTTTGAGCAAGATTCCATGTTTCCTTCACAGTTCCCAGAATTCCTTTGTCAGCAGCCATGACAGTTAGGACAGCGTCATTCTGTGACCTCTGTTCCTACTGCGGGTCCAGCCGATGATGCCACCAGCAGAGGGCTCCCCCTCCCACTTCCTGCCTCAGCATCCAAACCATCCTGTCCTGTGTGGGGAGCGTATTCCACAAACCAGCAAAAAACGGGACCCAATGCAGCAAAACAGGAAGCAGCAAACCCACAGAGAGGCAGGCAGCTGGGGCACTGGATGGCTCAGCACCACAGCCATTGTCACCCTCAGTGACAATTAGGGGAAAGACCTGCAAGCATGCAGATTTTTTTGAAAAACGACTTGGGTCATTGTCATGATCTGGGCTGCGCAACTCGAGGCCTAGTAGGCCCAGGGAG
>NW_015236845.1:0-667 GCF_001447785.1 Gekko japonicus | reverse complement strand
AAGCCTTAAATTCACATCTGTGTCCCCATCCCATCCCTGTTTTTAATACTGCCAAGGTTTCTTCTGTGTCCATGCCCGTCTTTGCCTGAACAAGTTTGTATTCTGCATATTGCATCCTGGGAATGGTTCAGACTCAAGGCCAGAAATACTCCCTAACCAAAGCAGAAAGGAAAGGCCAACTCAGGGGCAGAACCCAACTTGACCGTTGGGTCCTACAAGTATAGGAAATATTAGGGAGAAGATCAGGAAACAGGCATCGCTGACATCATCATGGACAGACTTTGGGCAGATAGCCAAGGCGCCAACTCAGTCATTCAGTTAGAGGGCCCCAAAAGTAGACTGTAGTTTTGCATCATACATTGCTATCTTGGGGGTGGGGGTGTGCGCACAAGACCATCACACCCAGAGCCTAAAATTCAGCTCACTGTGGCAGGAGCCATTTTGTAAGAGGCTGAAGGAGGGAGAGGCCAAGGAGACTGGGGATCCGTGAAGTTCACCAGGTGACTTGTGCTAGTCCCATTGTCTTCCTGGACCTTGCCTCACAGGGTTTGTTTGGTAGAAAAAATAGAGGCGTGAATCCTGGGTTATCACCCTGGGTTCCTTGGCAGGATGCAAACCTGTAAAGAGATAGGTAGGTATGCTAGAATGACCTATGCACAGTCTTGGA
>NW_015236844.1:0-667 GCF_001447785.1 Gekko japonicus | reverse complement strand
GGAAGTATAATTCCTGGCTCACGGCTCCCATTATGGGGCGAAATAATATTTCCACAATCCATGCTAGTGTGCTTCCACACCACTGCCCAATCAAACTAAATACTGCAGAGGTGGATCGTCAGCTACAGCTACAGTCCCGCTACTTTATAGTCACCGTGCCGCTTATTTCATCAGCTTCCTTTCCCTTGTCAGATTTCCTGGAAAAGTCAAATGTATGCAGCGAAAGTGATTGATGGAGGCACACACTGTACACACCTTTGCATAGCTGGCTCCGCGGAGGGCTAGACAAGCAAGCGAGACAGCAACCAATTTATTTGAGGAGTAGATTGGAAGAGGAAAGGGCTGAGGGGGGGGAGATAACCCTTGTTTCACATCAAGAAAAAGACAGAGCTGTCCTTGGTGCTAATGTTTATAATCTATGACCATTGCTCAGTCGTGGTGTAGAAGACTGGCTTCCTTTGGCTGCAGCAAACAACATAGAGGAAATATCAGATTTCAGTCCCTTCCTAGTCATTTCACAGTATGGCAGATTGAAACCGTCCATAGATTTCTGCTTTTCACATTTGCGTTATCTCTTGACCCATAAGTGTGTGGCCTGCAAGCTACAATTAGCTGAATGTTTGAGTTGATTAATTGATAAGGGTAAAGGTTCCCTTGGTCGAAAGCC
>NW_015236843.1:0-667 GCF_001447785.1 Gekko japonicus | reverse complement strand
GGAGAGAAACAAGCTCTTTCTTGTATCTTACGAACGGAGCTTTGACTTTCAAATGCTTATACCCTGAAAATCTTGTTGGTTTTTAAGGTATTATTGGATTTCAATCAAGCTGTTTCTACTTTCCCTTTTGTAATGTGGAACTCAGAATTATTGTTCCTGTTCCTGTCCATGGGTGGGTGAAGGGAGTGGAAAAGAAATGAACTCTTCCTCCCTTTTCAACTTCATTGTGTAACTATTGTGCTGGGTGGGGTGGATCAGATGATCTCCTGATGAGCTGTGATTTGGATTCTGACCAATTTCCCCCTGCAAACTTATTCTGCAGCTATCTGCGTTACTCAAAGCAATCTAAGCATATTCCTGATCAGCTCACAACTGGACCATGAGTGTTGAATTGGGTATGTTCAACTGCCTAACAACTTTCCTGAGAAATCTGTTACATCCCTATTTGTCACTAGTTGTTCCTCATGGTGATCCATGGTGACTATCATTTGAACACTAAGAAACATATTCCTCAGTTATGGGTTCAGTTATTATTATTCTCCAGGTCCAAATGCTGAAGCAGGACATGTTTTCTAAAAGGGTGGAGTCTTACCTAAATTACAAGATGATGGCCATACAATACACTTTTGCCCTTTATCTCTATACTAGCAGTAAAGCCCGTTGTGAA
>NW_015236841.1:0-667 GCF_001447785.1 Gekko japonicus | reverse complement strand
TAACTTTAACCTCTATGCAAGTGTAAGATGACAAACTAGTTTTGCATATTGGTTTCCCCCCCTAAAGATTACCAGAGTTGACACTTCTAACAAATCTGAGTTTCATTCAGCAGAATATTTCTTCTTTTGCTCTCCCATTGATTCAGGTGGAGAAACTGTTAACTAGCTCCTACTCACCATATGCTCTGTAGAGAGAACTGAGAATAAACCTTCACAGGGTTCAGCTTGCAGACGTTATGTATAGAAGTGTTGTGTGCGAAAAGCCTACATGCATCACTAGTTGTGAAGCAAGAAAGATAATGTAAATTGCAACACACAAAGAGTTTAGGACCTTTAAATCTTAACGTTAGAGAAAAATAAATATGGTGGGAAAGGGATGCATTTCAGAAATAATATCTGCCTCTAAATTAAATCTGAGGAAGTATACAAGCAGTTTTTGCATTAGTTATTTTTATATGTAATAAAATGCATTCTTGGATGGATCATGCAAAGCTCTTTAGACTTCATTGCATGGGGTCACAAAGTAATGCCTTCTGGAAGCTGTGACAGAAAAAAATCATAATGGCCAGGGAATGGACAGACAACGGGTGGGTGGGTTTGTGTGTGCTTCTCTGTAAGCAGTCAGACCACTCCTCTTGCATAAACACCCTTCTTAAAATATCATCTC
>NW_015236840.1:0-667 GCF_001447785.1 Gekko japonicus | reverse complement strand
TTTCAGTAGATTCATTGAAGAGGGGGCCATTATGATCACATGCTCTGTCCTTGATCCCAGTCCCCATGCATTATTCAATGATCCATAGAGAGCCCACATGCACAAAACTGTACATGTATTGGGTGCTCTCCACACAATTCATTTCCCAAGACTGCAAATCATGTGGAAAGAACAGTATGTGCATACATGTTTGTAAATGTATTTTAAATATGTGTGGAAGTTGGGACCAGATAGAATACAAGCCTGATTTTGTTTCTCCTCATTTTCACACATCTAGTTAAGGTGTGAAAAGTATTGCTAATTGGATATCTCAAGATACTTTGAACACCTTTTCCATGATAAACTTCAGGCAGATAGGATTACTGTGATATATGTGGATGTGTCAGTGTGAAAAACCACCAGGTCCTTGAATTTCACAAAAGCTTGTCAGACTGAAAGGATCCTAGTTTTCATGGTACTTAGTGGGGAGTTCATAGATGTCCAGACGTTTCTCAGCATATCATAAGAGACATCCAAAAAGTAACATATCTCACAGGGTCTTGAAAAGTGGTTCTGATGGTTCAAAATTACAAAATACAACCCAAGAAGAATAAAGGACTATTGAAGCCCTGGTAGTACTATATTAAACTCTGTTGTGGGTTAGGCAGGCCAAATGAGTGGCTCTTGG
>NW_015236839.1:0-667 GCF_001447785.1 Gekko japonicus | reverse complement strand
CCAGTGAGGTGGAGGGAAGCCAGGACTGGTTGTTTGCTTTGGGAGAAGAGATGCTTTGGAGATGAAGTAAGTGGGCGCCAAGAAATACGAGTATATCAGAAAGCATCCACAAGTCCCATGCTGGGGACCACTAGTTTATTATAACATATAATGCTGATTCATTGATGCACAGAGAACATTGAAATAAGCACACATTTTGTAGGGGGATTGGAGTGAGGATATGGAATAGGACATGTAAATAAATAATCATCAATATGATTAGCACAAGGGTTTATTTGAGTTGAAACCACAAGGACGACAAATGAAACCACAAGTATGAAAAATTAGCAGCCAGTTATTTTCAATGTATTCTGTTTCAAATGGATTTTATTCTAATAGGGCCATCAATCTGTTACGGCCGTGGCTCAGTCAACTCTGTGATTTTTAACTAAATAATTAGCAGGTTAAAAATGTTATCAATATAAGTCAATGACAGGGCAGGTGAAAAACCGCTCTGTGAAATTTCACCGGCCTGGTTGAAACTCTTTTTTTCCTTTTCCAGAATTGCTGCTTCACATTGTTTTCTATGCCTAACTTTGATTTCTTTGATTTTTTTCCCCCCTTGGGTTGAATTTGGTGGGAACTGTAGACCAAAATATCATCAAACTTTGCACAATATCTTTTTTAA
>NW_015236838.1:0-667 GCF_001447785.1 Gekko japonicus | reverse complement strand
CCCCCTGCGTCTCACCTGCTTCCTTTGCAGTCTGCTCTGTAGGTGCTGTGAGCAAATAACCGTGTGATCCTCTGGAAATAGTTTATTGGCCACATTAAATGGGACCCCCACTTTCTCATTCAGCCAAAAGAAACACCCTGCTTCTGAGGGACCCCTCAAAACACAGGGTAGCAAGGAGCAAGTTCTCATCCCTCTAGGTGTTTTAGGTAGTACAAAACTGTGTAATATAATTTTCCCTGAGAGAATCTCTGGATGATTTTCCCTCATGAGTCTGCTGCTCAGGTGCATTCTACCAACTAAGGGAGAAAAGGGGGAAGTGCGGGACTCTTTTCCCCCTCACACACCTGCACAAAAAGGAGAGTTCAAGAAGAAAGTTATTGGCTGGTCTAATCTTGTGTATTTTAGGACAGATGAGCTCACACATTGCCAGTCATGCATTTTTTATGGATGGGATGGGATTGTGCACATGTCGCTGAGGAGAGGCACATTCCAAGTTTGTGCTGGGCCCAGAAAAACACTGCTTGTTCCCTGCCCAGGAGCACTGCAAATACTCATCAGGATTCACACTGACATCCCCTTCTTGACTTCACAAAGAAACTGGGACCCAGATGTCTCCTTTTACATGCAAATCTCCCTCCAGTGGATCAAAAGGTGATCCAATGGGGGG
>NW_015236837.1:0-667 GCF_001447785.1 Gekko japonicus | reverse complement strand
GCAGGTGTGGTTTTCATAAGCCACCATGAGCTCCTGCAGTTGGTGCGACAAGTGGCACAGAAGTGTTTGCAATAAATATTTCAGGGCAGTTCCTCCAAGCCAGGGCCCCCCAACATGTCGCCTAGGGGCTTTATGGAGCCCACCAAGTGCTTTTAGGAAGTGGGTGGGGCTAGGTAAGCCAGGCTTCTGATTGGCTGTCCAGATTAAAAGGCATCATGTTTATGAGTTTCTGCCGGAATTTTGGCGTGACTATGTATAACTCTAAAGTTATACATAGACTATGCATCATTCTAGAGTTATACAGAACCTTGTTCCCTAATGGGGACCCCTGCCCTGAGCAGATGCGGTCTGTAGAGGAAGGGATGTCGCTGAAGGCCATTTCACACAGGAGGAATTCCTCATGCTCCCCCATGTAAAAATGGTAGCTGCCAGATCAGAAGCGTGCTGGGAGTTCTAGACCTGAAATGGTGCCAGGAAGTCACTGTTCGCCCCACCAAGGAAGCTTACTGTGCACTGACATCCATACACAAGTTTCCCCAACAAGGCAAAAAGCAACAGGGCCATTTCCAGTTTGGAAAATGGCATCTGGGGTTTAGCACCCTCTCCTCACACGCACTGCGGTCCGGGTCCAAATTAGACCTGCATAAGAGACGCCAATGTTGGATCA
>NW_015236836.1:0-667 GCF_001447785.1 Gekko japonicus | reverse complement strand
TGTATTGCCTCTGCCTAGTCAAAATGAGAGTAACTTGCAACAGGAAAAAGATTGTAAATGGGGGTGTTGTTGGTGGTGTTACTGCCTGCAAATGTGCCCATGCATGCACATAGGCTAGATGGGAAGAAGCTGGTGTCTACTGAGCCATACCAGAATCATCTGTGCATGGGTGCTATGCCCACAAATCCAAGTGGATTGTGCCCCCAGATATTATTTTTAGCAGCATAGCCCCTAACGTATATACCTGATATCTATTTTTCAAAATCTCTTATACATTCATTTCTTCTTTTATCCTGTATCTATCCTTTTTTAAGCTTTTCTTTGATATAAAATATTTGCCTAGACTTTGTTTACCAGTGAGCTGTCTGAATGAAGCAATTACGGAATGGGTAGCTGCGTTTTTTCTCCTGCAGTCTCTGCAGAAGCATTCGTATTACAAAAATGTTCAGTGATTACAAGAGACAAATAAGGAGTGGGTGAAGAGGCAACAAAGGAAAGGAGGGAATGTAATGAGAGGAGAGACATGAATAAGTCCCCTCCCTTGTGTTCCACTTTCTCTCTCTGTATCTCCCTGAGCGGCTTTGCAGAGCTCATGGAAGCTCCAATGCAGGAAGAATGAATGAGTCACCCTTCCTCATTTGGGGAAGCTGTGAGGGGGGCCAGTCTC
>NW_015236835.1:0-667 GCF_001447785.1 Gekko japonicus | reverse complement strand
AGGATGACATTCAGCTAGATGCGCTCTCCCACCCTCACATGACACACAGGGTTGTCGTGAAGATAAAGGAAGAGAAGAAACATATCTGCTGGGGTGATGGATAGATAGATAAAGGGTTACCAATGATACGGACAGAAACCGTGTCAGGAGGATACGAAGGCGGGATGGGCCAGGGGACACTGAGGGGCTTCTCTCTCCCTCCTCCCCATCGGAACTCAGGCACCAAAAAAAGTCCTAAGAGAACGATAATGGCGGAGGGGAGCGACGAAAACGTTGCCCGGCAACTGGGCCCTCACCAGAGTAGTCCGGAACGGGCCCCCACTCGAACCCACCTGAGGGGGGAGGGAAGGAGCTGGCCTGCGACACCAGGGACAAAGGAACCCGGAAACACCACCCGGATATGCGCCTCAACGGAAACGCCTCCCACCCGCCGATCAACTCCAAAGTGCCCTGGACCACTCCGCCTTCCAGACGCGGGAAGTTCTTTTGCCCGAATTGAAGCTCCACCCGGAAGTGAATGCGCCCGGAGTTGAGATTCTATGGAGGTTTCGAAAGCGGTGCTGAAGGGCTCTAGCCCAAAGTGTCCGTCCTGGTCGCCAATGCTCGGATCGTTAGTTCCCAGCTTGATTGATCCACCCAGGAATTTGCGAGAACTACCACCACCCCC
>NW_015236834.1:0-667 GCF_001447785.1 Gekko japonicus | reverse complement strand
TTTTTTCCCTCCTTTAATTTGCATAAAATTAATTCATAAACACTGATTTATTTTAATTGGTACTAATATTGTGCTTAACAATATTAACAGCTAATTAGAGGTAATATTGTGAAATCTCAGATAAGAAATAATTATTGTTGTGTGTGTGAAGTCACCTAGTGTAGTTACCTAGTGTTGTTGTTGTTTTTGTGAGTGCGGGGTACATAAATTTTACTTTATTTTATTTTATTTCTCTCATTTTCCTTTTCTTATTTTTACTTCTATTTGTTTTTTAGTAATCTTCTTTTCGGATTACTCCTATATTCATAGGGTGATATCACAGATTGTCAGAAAAAATAAACCATAAGCCACTGAAAAATTACGGTTTTGTGCTGCACACTCAATTAGGCATAAGAAGTAAATTGCATTGCTGTCAATCAATAATTTTTACTTAATCATATTAATTTATTTCTTTAAAAATTTGTAAAAGTTAATTTTGTATCTGAACTCATTTTTTCTTTTCTCTTTTCTTTCTATTTCTAGCATTTTTAAGGGCCATTCAGAGGAGACCACACGAACTTAGACCAGATCCTATATAAGAAGCGCAGCGGTAAACGCCTACTATTTGGGTAAACCACTTTCAATACACACATAAGTAGTGTCATAAAGTTCAAAAACCAATCTTAAC
>NW_015236833.1:0-667 GCF_001447785.1 Gekko japonicus | reverse complement strand
TTTGAATAGCCCCAACGAGCTGGATCTCATCAGAGCATGGAAGCTAAGTGGGGTCAGCCGCAGACAGCACTCGGACGGGAAACCACCAAGGGGGACTGAGGCTCCTATGCAGAGGACAGCAAACCACTCCTGCTCATCTCTTTCCTTGAAATTCCCATGGTCCTGGGGTCGCCACGAGTTGGCTGCAAGTTGATGGCATGCCATGATTACCATTCATAATATATGCGCACAGTACACTGCTCTCAGAAATCCTCTCAATGAGACTTTCATGCTTGAAGTCCTTCCACAATCTCCTTGAAATTAGGTTTGATTCCTATCTGCCGTGTGCCAGCTTTGGAAGCGCTCGGGGCAGAAATCGCAAACCTCGGATTTTTTCAACTTGCAACGGGGTGGGCAGTATAGAGCAGCTCCCCTATGCTGGCTATCAGAAGCCGTTGAAGAAAGGAGCGGTCTAAAATCCAGAGATTTCAATGGTCACCCATTTGCTACTGGATGTTTTGAATGCTGCCCAAGATTTGCTGATCGCCCTCTCAGCGGGGCATATGACCCAGGTTACAGGGCAATCCTAAACATCCATGCTAGTGGTGCGGAGAACTGCTGAGGATATGGATACAGCCTGGCGTGAAATTTACACCCTCTATGACTGGTCTAAGGACTGTAGGAATAA
>NW_015236832.1:0-667 GCF_001447785.1 Gekko japonicus | reverse complement strand
CCTTCGCACAGTACCTGCCACTGGTTTCCTGACTGGCTTGACATATAAGTTGCTGGAAGGCTTCGGAGGCTGCTTTTAGCAGGAGATCCTACCAAGGAGCTCCCCATGTCTCCAGAAGTGGTTTCACTGGACACAGCCATCTGGTACTGGGAGTAGTTGTATAAGTTGTTGTAGTAAGGATACAAAGGCTGGTAAAAACTGCTGTAGTAGGTGGAGTCCACAACTAAATCAGATGTGCTCTCCAGATGCCCTCTGCTGCTCAGAGAAGGAATGTCCTGCATGAGCATCCGTCCCTCTGAAAAGAATTGAACATAATGGCTGGTTAAGAAACAGAAGAAGTAATTTTTAGAAGTCTCACTTTCAATACATTACAGACCCCGCAGAACGATGGAGTAGCATATGGGGGGGGGGGTTTGACACATGAGAAGAAGGCACACAGTCAGAGGGACAAGCAGGACCAAAGCATTCCCAGTGACTTTTATCCTTTGAGATCCTCCTGCACACCTTGGAAACAGCATCGTTAGTCCAATATTCTGTCTTCCTATAATAGAAAGAAGACAGCACTTCAGCTAACTCCCTCCTTTCAGTATGCCGAGATATGCACTGCAGATGAATGGGGATATGCCCTTACTGTTCCCCCACCTTTGACATAAATGCCAGGATTGGA
>NW_015236831.1:0-667 GCF_001447785.1 Gekko japonicus | reverse complement strand
GCATTCTGTTTTTCAGTTTTGTAAGGGATTTAAGTAGCAGATGTCCAAATCACATTTCCTTTGTCTTCTGCTTGCATATTGATTCTTCATAATAACATCAAGATGAAGATCTGTTTCTTGGAACTTGTGCTAAGTGCACTTCAGCTATATTTCTGCTTTATGGATAAAAACACTGATATAAGGAAATGATACTAAACATCAATATTGAAAATGTGGAGCAGTGGTTTCCAAGGATGGGTAATTGCTGCAGAATAAACACTCATGCCATCTTCAGACCTGACTGTGTGCAGTTTGCTTTTGACAGTTATGCTGTAATGTGTAATTCATAGTTTTGGAATATGAACCATGATGGCTTAATTTTTTTAAGCAAATGCTCCCATTTCCTTCTTCCGCCTTCTCACTCATTTACCTAACATCAGCTTCTGCTGCAATGCATGCAGTAATATGGAAGGAGGATCCCTTACCCCATTCCCCAGTGCCTTGACTGGTGCTCTGGTGGAATCAGGATGCCCCAGAAATGTAGTTCCCATTGTACCAAGCATGGAATTCTGATGGAGAAGAGTAAAAGAGGCCCAGGACGACAGAAAGAAAGGTGAAAGGAGACACAAAGAGATCCTGTCCTCCCTCCTGAAGTGTGCCACTGCTGCAGTAGGTACCAAAAGTGAAG
>NW_015236830.1:0-667 GCF_001447785.1 Gekko japonicus | reverse complement strand
GGAATCTTGGTGGTGGAAGAAAGGGGCTACTTAACCTCTTCTCTGCCAGCCATTCATTCACACAGCCCCTCATTCCCAAACTCATTTTCTCCTTGTAGGGAGAAGCTCCGGGAACCTGTATTTGCATTTGATTTTGATCAGATGGTATCAAAATGGTTAAACAGAGCCTTGCTATACTGTTGGACTCCCACTCTAAATTCCAGCCCTTCCTTGGGAGGGGGAAAAACAGCTGGAAGAAGGAATTACAACTTATTATTGCTTATACTTTTTTACAAATCTACAAAACATAAATAACAAAATGCAATGCCCTTTCTTGCTTTGGTGTGGGATAAATCAGAGAATGATGGAACTACATGTAATGTTCATCTTGGCTGTTATTTCTTGGTGGATTGCAGCTAGATCATCACTGGATCATTTCCACTGTTTAAATTATAGGACAGCATCTTGTTCTGTAGGGTATTTATGCTGATGGACCCATATCTGATTCATTGTGATGGCCTTTTGATCTCTTAATCTGGATATAAATGAGCAGGGCCCCTGCAAGGACGTGCTGGGGCATCCTATTTTCCCCTCCCCCACTGTTCCCTGTGTTCTTCCCTGAAAGGCACCGTAGCCTCTCCCCTTTTCGTGCTACCTCTTTTCCTTCCCACCCACCAACCAACCTACT
>NW_015236829.1:0-667 GCF_001447785.1 Gekko japonicus | reverse complement strand
TTTTTCTACAAAATGACCCCTGCTGGGTAGAGAAAAGCAGGGCATAAAACGAAACTCTTCCTTCTTCATTGAGAGCAGAATTTTCTGTGCCTTCTCTTATTACCTTCTTTTATTGCACAGCAGCATGAAGCTATACCTGGGATGGAAGACAGAGAAATCTCTTTGTAGAAGAGGTGGCTATTTATTTAAAGAAGGTTAAGAATAACTGTTTTTATTCAATGTACACATTTCTGACAGAAGTAATTCATAAGTACTCAGTGTTGACCCTGGACTGAATGGTGGTCCAGACAAGGAACATTTTCAGCACAAAGGCACACATAAACACAGACTGATGCAGACCTTTTAATCGTTTGAATGCTTTTTATTGCACTTGTTGCCTATTTCACAACTTTGTTGCATGACTTGCATGCATGATTTAATCCTGTCATATACTGTGATAAATGTACACACTAGGTTGTGTTCATCTGTATTTATGCATGCCATCTGTGAGCCAATATAAACGTGTTTTCTCAACGCCTTTTAATTTTAGAAATAACCGACATGTGCCAACATTAGGAGGACAAGTATTAAATAGCACTTCTGTAGAGTTTGCCAGCTTTACAAGTGAAGAAAGATGGATTATCTGTACTATTTGTTTCAGCTGTCGAATGGAAGGTTGAAAAGACAG
>NW_015236828.1:0-667 GCF_001447785.1 Gekko japonicus | reverse complement strand
AAAGACAACAAGTAAACAAAGTGTATCACACTAATGTGTCCACCTAGGAGACAGCTCTGCAGAGGTCACATAAGGGAGAGGAGCCACACAGATCTGGGAAAGTTATAAAGGGTCTGAAGGCACAAGGTACCAAGCCTTTCCAAAGCTAAGCAAGGATGTGCCCAGTCAGTGCCTGGATGAGAAATTGCCAGGGATCCCCACATATGCCAGCTTGAGTTGCATGATGGAGAAGAAGCAGGATATAAATAAAGTTCCTGGATCACGATATCCTGGAGGAAGATGTCTTCCCAAACTCAAATATGATGGACACTAAGAACTTGAAATAGAAGCCCTATACTATTCTTTGTGGGAGCCATCCTGTGTTTATCCCATCTTGTGTCCCAGAAGGAAAAATACCATTTTGGATTTTAAAACCATGGAGGACAGGATACTGCAGAATGGGTGGATGAAACAGACAATATTGCTTTTGGAAATGTGAAATTATGGGGGACAAGGCCTTGGGCACTGCTTCTTGATATGCAAATGTGAATGTTATAAGGATATCCCCATTTTCTGTTGTGAAATGTTGGAGGGTAAGCCTACAATTAAAAGAAAATGAGGAACAGAATGACTTTATAAGTGCTGATGATGTACTAATTATTTGTAACTGTAGCTTTTCAGAACTAAT
>NW_015236827.1:0-667 GCF_001447785.1 Gekko japonicus | reverse complement strand
GTGCAAAACAGATGTCCTACCTCGGCCACTGAGGACAACACCGTGTCCTTACAAAGCTGGCTGTACTTGAAGGAAAGATGCACCCAGTGAAATAACATATTTCCATGAATGGCCTACGGCTTACGAAAGTGCCCGGATGAGGGATGCTAGGCGCATGCCTGGAATCCCTGGGAGACCTTCGGAGGTGGGACACGGTGGGGGAAAGGATGTTTGCGACGTAGCACATTGGTATCACTTCTGGTTGGAACCCAGAAGAGTTATCACTGACACTCTAGGAAGTCACACAATCTCAATGGTAAAAACCATGGCATTCGAGAAGGTTCCTAGAGTGTCACCAACATAACTGTGGGCGATGGATAGATTGCTTGATTTGTATGCAGAAGGTCCAGTCTTTAGTTAAAGAAACAGATATAACTGGCACTTGGAAAGACCTTTCTCTGTCTAAGACCCTTCAAGAACCACTGCTGGTGAGAAGAGAGAATCCTAAACTAGGGAGTCTAATAGTCTGACTTGATATAAACACGCTTCATGCAACAGGAGCATTGTCTCCTGGATAAGTGCTTCAACGAGGACATGAGTTTGGATGTAGCCAAGTTTTCATTCAGTCAGTCCCTCTTCTTATTACCTCCCCTGTTTCTCGTGGCTTTTGTCAGTGCAGGTCCCACAA
>NW_015236826.1:0-667 GCF_001447785.1 Gekko japonicus | reverse complement strand
CTCTCTCTCTCCTTTTGAAACCCAGCACTATGACGTCTTCAAAGTATTAGATGATCTAAAGTGCCTGGGCTGGGCAAGAATTCAGAGCTGAAATAACCTCTTTTCTTCCCTACTTCTTTCGAGAGAGGTAGAGAGGGGGGGAATGACACCGGATCTTGTCTCCTGGATTGCTCTGCGGGAAAGTAAGGGAAATCCATGACCTGTTTATGAATGGAAATCCGGTTACAGACATGCACACCTGAGCGAGTTAAAAACCAAGTGAATCTAGACCGTTTGATAATAGGTGGTGGCATATTTTCTGCCTGCCATCTGAGGAAATCAAAATGAAGTTATATCCTCCCTAAAAAAAATTTAAAATTTGACGTTCCCTTGTTGTTGTTTATTGGAGCATCCAATATTTTATGTTGCCATTGGACAAAATGCCCTTCAGTAGATTATATGAGTAAAAATGGGACAATTCCCATATAAAATCCCTTTCCTTTCCTTTCCTGAGCTCCTCCTATCAATAGATCGCGAGCAATTGACTAGAAGAGTACTAAATTAGTTTCTAAAAGAAAACAGGATAGACAGGAATTCAGCAACCGGTTAGGTTGTTTTATTTGGCTCACTGTCCAGCATCAGAAAGGAAATAACAGTACCCTTTGAAAATTATTAAACAATAAATGTG
>NW_015236825.1:0-667 GCF_001447785.1 Gekko japonicus | reverse complement strand
CATCTCGAGAGCCTTCTCCGCAAGCAAGTTGGCGACTATCACGTCCCTCGAGAGGGGAAAATATCCGACCAGAGTGACTGGTTGCTGTTCCATCACAACAACAACCACAACAGCCACAAAACTTAGACTGACATTGTTTTCGAGCGGCGCTTCAGTATTTGAGGCAGATCCAGTCATTAAACTTCTCTCTGGTAGTCGAGAATGAAAACATCTGTAGACTGTGATGTATTAAAGATGCACCTTATATTAGGATCATTCATAATTGATGCAGACATTGCAATAAATAATACAGTGTCAGCTTCCTTAGATTATTGAGGCTCATCTAGCGCGCTCATATATTCATGCCCTGCCAGTAATACCAAGCATGTCTCTTCTTCTAATTAAACACACAGCACCCTGGTGTGTTTGTATAACACCGGGATTGTGGTGTACGCTTGAAAATAAATGTATGCGAAGATAAGCCTGATGTTCGGTTTATCCATGAGCCCTGCCTTGAAGTCATTCCCGTTTGGATGTTTGCTGGAAGTTGGCATTCTTCCATGAATGACAGCATGTCTGGGTGAATTTTGTGAATGCTCAGAGCTTCAGAGACACTCCGGAGAATGCCGGTAGTCACCCAGATCTGTGGTTCTCAACCTTTTGGGTATGGTGCCCCACCAGTCCAAAT
>NW_015236824.1:0-667 GCF_001447785.1 Gekko japonicus | reverse complement strand
TGGCCGTGAAAGCCTTCGACAACATAATTCTATTTTATATTTCTGTCCATTGCTAGAAGTGAGAGACATCATACCGCAGAACAGAGAAACCCATTTTATCTGAAGACCTGTTACCACTTGCTCAAGGCAGAGTACTAGCATGAGAATGTTCGTCTACATTTGTGTGTGTGTATACACACGCAAACACACACACATTTAGTAACGCAAGTCAAAGAACGGCGCTTCTAAGCAGGAAGTGGTAAGTGCTCCCAACGGCGCAAGGATCCTGCCATGTTCAAGGCTACTGTTTGCACTGTGATCCTTGCAGAGCTGGATGAATTCTGCTGATGTTTTGCTAGATGCCTGCTGTTTGTTCCATTTTTGCCAGGAATCTATCTTTGACTTCCACAGACTCCCCAGGATATAGGAGGTGGTCTGGGTTAGCCCTGTGGGCCAGTTCATCCATGAAAGCTTTGCTTGTTTGCCCCATGTGATTGCGCCTGAGCAAAGAAATCAGGAGTGTCATATGATGCATCTTTCAGTACATCGTTACCATATCAAATTGCAACTAGGGGATTCAGTTTTTGAACACTCACATGAGAAAAAGGAACCCTGACCCTGAAGCCTAGCATGTCAGGGAGCGGGGCATTGCTCTCCTGCCTGATAACAGTATGATAGCCAGTTGGCT
>NW_015236823.1:0-667 GCF_001447785.1 Gekko japonicus | reverse complement strand
ATTAGGATTTTTGTACGATTTTTCTCTTCAACAATTTTTGTTTTCTGGAGCATATTCTCGTGTCAGAACTCTAAGATGCAGTAGTCTAAAATGCACCAATTCTGCATTTCCTTGATTTGCAGTAACCACAGCCTGTCTCCAAACCAGAATCAAAATCCCACCCTAAGCCAAGATTTCAAATTTTGATTTAGAGGCAATCTGTGCTTAGTGGCAATCTTTGTTTACCCTATTTGTATAGACTAGGAAGTGGAAGAAGGAATTTGCATGTGTGTAAGAACGGAGTGTCTGATCACAGCATATTCCTGATCTTGACATCTCAACTGGCCCAGGCTACAGACATCAAGCTCCTCTGTGCTGACCTAAAAGCTCTGGATTTCAGCCATTAAGTGCAGATCACACCCCATTAAAACGAATAGGAATTTAGCAATTAGCTTAGTAGATATGGATTATAGTCACTACTTTTACAATGTAAAAGTTACTGTGGTTAGATAACTTCCTACCCACCCCCCAAACTTACTTCTTTGCAATGTATGTATTTTAAGAATTACACATTTATTCTAATATCTTTTACATCCTGAAGCCACGTCCAGTGACAACAGTAAACGAAAAGAGAGATGCCAAAAGGTACAATTTAAATGACAATTACAAGGTAATTAATGAATTCAAT
>NW_015236822.1:0-667 GCF_001447785.1 Gekko japonicus | reverse complement strand
TGATGAGGTCGGGCTGGCCTGGGCTACCCCCACTCAGGGCTCTTGAAGCACTTCTGCACAGCACAGGAGCTGCTTTCGAAGCCAGCCAGCCAGCCAGCCCTTGCCTCTCGAGCAACGAAGGCTAAGCCCAGGAGCCGGACTTTAAGTGTGCCCACAACTCTGGCCGTATGTTCAAAAGGCGCTCGTTCCGTGGGAGAGAGAGCTTCGATGCTGCCGAGGCGATGGAAAGTGCAGAGTCTACCCGGCAGCCCCCTCCCAACGTATACCGCACAGAAACGTTGCCAGGGGAAAGCAGGGCTATTCCCCCAACGAGGGAGCGCTCCTCATTTGCCCGCTATTTTAAAGCGAGACCCACAGATGGAGGAAGGGATTTCAAAGAGCCACGTAACGAATTGCTCCACGTTCTTTTCTGCAGATCACAAAAGAAGAATTGAACCCAGGGGGCTGCTGGAGAAACACTCGCACCAGCGACACAACCCTAACCCAGGCCACTCTGCACTCGGCGGGCGACGAGGAAAGGCCATGAGCAGACGCGAGCGAGCAGCACAGGACCGCTAGACTGGAGCCCCCGGGAGCACCTGGGAGATCAACCAGATTTCCAAGGGTACGAGCCATCTTGTAGCTGACAGAGGGAGGCTGGACGGACTCACAAAAGCGCATCCCCCCC
>NW_015236821.1:0-667 GCF_001447785.1 Gekko japonicus | reverse complement strand
CTGTGGTCTCTTGCAGATGGGGGAGCTGGAGGAGTGGGTATCCTCACTAACTTCAGGAAGGATTGTACGATCCGCAGGACCATCGAAGCAGAACCCGGTCACCTCTTGATAGTGGATTTTGACCTACGAGACAATGAGAACATCTATTATAAATATAGACTGTGTGCATTATATGCCCCGATCAATAAACCACGGAGACTGAGGTTATGGGAGACCTTACGCGACTATGTTTTCACGAGCAGAAACCTACTGGTGGTCGGAGACTTCAACGTACGATCGGAAATGTCAGATAGAATTAACCTACGTCGCCCAGACGACTGGCAACGGAAACCTCTGACAGCAGAAGAGAGGCTGTTGAGAAGCCTTCTTCAGGATTCGCTACTTCTTCAAGACGCGGCACTACACGTTGTCAATGAGTTGGACTTTCTACCTATGCATCACCGGGATACTTTTCAACGGAAATACGACGTCCCTCGCGGATCGGCGATGACATATTTCCACCCCTTGTCGGTCAGTCGACTGGATAGGGTGTGGGCGCCATCCACTCTGAAACCCCTTCGATGTCACCTTTTGGTCAACCCATGGTCTGATCACACCATGGTTCACGTGAAGCTGGGAACGCAGGGAAATGTCCAAACACCAATAAGATCGCGATGGATTCTGCGAG
>NW_015236820.1:0-667 GCF_001447785.1 Gekko japonicus | reverse complement strand
TTCTGCTGTCCTGTGTGGTTAGGAAAGAATACAGTGAATGAATACAGTGAAGCAACCTGTCAAACACGGGCAAACAGTTCGACGACCTGTCAAACTGATAGTTGAAAAAACGGATCCCTGTTCATAACCAGCGAACAGGAAATGAGCTGAACTGACGAATGTTCGTGCATCCCTACTCTGCATTGGCCTAATTGAAAACACAAGGTTGTTCGTTCCAGTTCACAAGGGGTTAGGAAGAACTTTGCCAGACAAAACTGCTGACCATCTCAGCAGCTGGAGCCTGTGAAATGCCAGTCCATGCTCTGTAGGGTGCCTTATTGCTCACGGATAGGCATGTACTTGAATGAGGGCTCCAGACAATATGCCTCTGTTCTCTGCTCAGAGACTACACTACTAGACATCCTGGGGAGGAAGCCAAAGCCTGATGAGGCTAACAACTGGACACTAAGATCATTTCACAAGGTATTCCCTGAAGGGAAGGGTAAGAACAAAATAGGAACCACAATGATTTATTAAGGCCAGGAAATCAGGACAGTTCCTTGGTAAACAAGGATAGTTGGGTCATGTGAGATGGGTTCCAGATGCAACCCAGTTAAAACAGGTAGCAGGAAGTTAGGGTAGTTCCTCTTCTGCTGAGATCTTTCTGCTGTTGCTTGGTGGGGGGCTG
>NW_015236819.1:0-667 GCF_001447785.1 Gekko japonicus | reverse complement strand
TATGCTTACTTTCATTATATATTGGAGTTAGATATTTACCATTTTATCTGCTTTTCACATACTCTTGTATCTCTCCCCTCTCCTTTTCCTTTCTCTTATTTACCCCTCCTTCTAATTTATACATCAACTCCCACTCTTTTGTTCAGTCACCTTACCCATCTTTCACACCACTCACATTAACCTGCCAGCTTCTCCCTTATCTCAACTAACTGTGCTTGTATTTTATATATCCTCCTACATATCATATTTCTGACCTGTCACCATCGCAGTTGTCCTTTTGCATGATGATGCTCCTCCAGCAAACAACTGAATGCTACCAGCCTAGCTGGATTTGCTCCACTCTTCGCTGTGTTAGGTTTTTTGGCCCAGGACTCCTCTCTTGTTAGCAGCTTTTCTGCTTCAGTCTTCCCAGGCAGGAGCAAGGTGGCTGCCTCAGGCAGTAGCCTTGTTGTGCAAGCAAAGGGAACAACTGTGGGAGGATAATGAGGCTTTACCATTTTGATTGTGCCTCTGAGCTCAGCAATGTTGCTGAAATGCAGCCAGTTCTGGGCTGGAAAGTGGCAGCTGACCAGTGCATAGCCACAGAGCAAACTAAGGGCAAACCTCCTTGTGCTTGCAGCAAGCGTTGCCTGAATGATGGACTGTCCAGTAAAAGCAGCGTGGGCTG
>NW_015236818.1:0-667 GCF_001447785.1 Gekko japonicus | reverse complement strand
CCCCCCTACCCAGATCAATTAGAACCGGGGCCACACTGGATTCAAATCCCCAATCTGCCATGGAAGTGTACTGGGTGCCCTAGAACTGCTGGAAGAGAGGAGACAAATGCAGCCATTTTGGGTCCCCGTTAGGGAAGGTATAAACAAAGTAAATAAACTAATTAATTAGTTGAAATCTACTGATGGCTTAAGACAATGCCAGTTTGCATTGATTGCAGGACCTTGCAGACACCTGATGGGTGTGCGTGTGTAATTTTTGCAAAGTGAAACGTATACTGTAACCACAGACTTCTAATGAAGGCCAATTTATGTATGTTTCACAAGAAAGATAACAATTTAAAAGATCATGTAATTTACTACCGAAATCTGTAATTAAGCTGTCCTGATTTGCATCATCTTGCAAGAAACTCCCTCTGTTGGGATGTTCTTTTTAATGTAATAACTCTCTCACACACTGTATGACTGAGGTGGACTGAAGCATGCTTATGCAGTATTTCAGCAATTTATCTGATGCTTGGCAGAAGTGAGGATGATTCCTGTAATAGATTCCCTGCATTTGATTTATGTGCATATATGTTCTCAGCCTGACTGTCTAGAAACTTGTTTGTGGTTTGGGCAAGGGGGAATGTGTTATCCTGAGCGAATGGTACAGAAGGTAACAGACTAG
>NW_015236817.1:0-667 GCF_001447785.1 Gekko japonicus | reverse complement strand
TGCCCCCCCGCCATTCCTCCTCCCGATCCGGAGCAAGCCTCTCCCGTGTAAACGCCAAATCCGTGCATCTGTAAACAACTACGCGGGGACCGCAACTTCGGATCCGGACAGCTCGCTTCGCGGTTTCTCTCCTCCCGCCGCCGTACCTTTTCTACTCTGCAATCGCCTCCTTTCCTATTTTTGCACGGCGCCTTGAGAAAAACACCGAAAGTCTTCCCCGCGTTTGCAAGCCGCTCGTCTGGACCGTGGCACGCGTGTTCTGCGAACCTCCTGCTGCTCGGATCGCTCCCGGATTTTATAACCGGCCCACCCCACCCGTTTGGGCTGGTGCATCCCCCCCGCCCGCCTGTGACACTTTGCAGAAGCTTCTCGATTTGGCTGGGCTCTGGCGGCCAATCCGGCTCCGGATTAGCGTTGTCAATCAGGCGGAGGGGTGGAGTGATTCGAATTGCAGGCGGGGTTGCGCGCCAGCTGTCGCCGCTCGCCCCTCCCGGGAAGGGGGGAGAGTCGAGGCGGGTCTCGAACTTTCAAGAAAGGACGGTGGGGAGGGGAGGGGGGGATTCCTAATCCTCTCCCCGTTTACACCCCAACGGGTGCGACACCCGATCCTGCAGAAATGCCTCCGGGGACGCGTCTCCTAAACTGTGACTTCAGCTTCTAATTTTAC
>NW_015236816.1:0-667 GCF_001447785.1 Gekko japonicus | reverse complement strand
TTGTGGTTAATAGCCACTGATGGACCTGTATCATTTCATGAGATTAAAGGGCTAATCTCCTCCCTTTCCTTTGGCAAGGACCCAGGGGATGACATGATTCTGCCAGAACAATTTAAACACTTCCTTGATTGATGGGGTCCAATTCTGGCCAAGCTGTGTGCCCAGATAAACATAACCAGGGTTTCCCCCTTAGGGTGGAAATGCAGCATCGTAATTCCAGTATTCAAAAATGGGGATAAACAGGCACCCGGCAATTATTGTCCAATTAGCCTGCTGGATATAGTCCCCAAAATGTATAGTAAATCTCTCTTGGGTGAGCTGGAGGCTTAGGAAACCTCCAATCAAATTATCAGCCCAGAGGAAGTAGGTTTCAGAAAAGGACAAAGTAAAGTTGATCATTGCTTGATCGTATACTATGTCTCCCTAAAATGCATTAAGGAACCTACCAAAGATTTGTTTGTGGCATTCACGAACCTAAAAGCTGCTTTTTATTCAGTGGACAGGAACCAGATTTGGTCGAAGCTGGCCATTACATGCATCGATAAACAGATACTGTTTTTGGTATGCTTACTAACCTAGCAGCCAAAATAAAAAAAACCAGCCATACTAACTTAACAGTCAAAATAAGAGTTAGCACCTCTGGATCGTTAACTGAGGAAATTCCGAT
>NW_015236815.1:0-667 GCF_001447785.1 Gekko japonicus | reverse complement strand
CACCTTTCCAGTGCCAAAAATGTTTTGTCTTTTCCAACCTTTCCATCTGGAAGTAATGATCTCAATATTCTGGTTCTACCCCCTATAAAAGCCATGTCACAGAGAAAGTAGCAATCCCGGGAACTGGGGTATCCCCAGAAGACAAATTGGAGATTGACATCGCCTCACTAAGATCAACTCAGATTCATGTAAAAACAAATTTTCCACTGTATCCCCAGAGGACAGACGGAACTGTGAAGGAAGCCAAGAGTGATTTGACAGCCACGGAGGCCTCTATCAGTGTCTTGACTTTTTAAAGGCAGCGGGTTTAGCGGAATAATAATCGCAAAATACGACGTGCTTCTTTTGGATGCAATGCATGAAATCATTTGCTCATATAAGACACCTCTTTTTTTCTACTTCTCCAATATAGCTGTGGGGTTCCCAGCAAAAGGGAGCACAAATGTGTATCACAAACGGTGCTTGGCATCACATCTCCTTGCCTTACATTAATGCATGACAGAGGGATGCCTCAAACTTAGTGCACTGTGAGGAGGCTGAATGGAATGGCGTCCTCTGTAAACACGCCAGTTCATGCAGGCATCTTCATGGAGATCATTGCAGATGGTCATTTGCATGAGTGATTGAGCCATCGTAGGTCAAACACCACGGACAGAACTTTCATAAT
>NW_015236814.1:0-667 GCF_001447785.1 Gekko japonicus | reverse complement strand
TGGATTCAATCCACGACCGACTCGGACCCCCTCACAACCCTGAGCGTGACACTCCCATTACGTCCATGAGGGCCTAACTTTCTGGGCCTGTCCATGGGTCAGCCCCAAGAATGCCAGTGCAGGGTTCAGTTTGGATCCGGACCATGGCATGTGGGGAGAGGTGGCATAAGCCTTGCCCCTGCACTGTTTTCTCAACCTGAAATGACCACGGAGAGCTGCTATTTGCCCTGTTGGGGAATACCTACATCAACTCCTCACCCACTACTGCCCTTTGTTTATGTGCTGTACAGGAGGGACACTAGCAAATGAACTTCTGACTGATGAAGAACTATATATCAGGTGGCTCCAAATTGTGACTTTCCTCCCAGTGATGTCCTTCAGCACACCCCCATGGGTCTGCTGCCATAACTGGGTAAGTGTGCCTTCATATTTTATTCTGCCATGTACGTTCTGCTAGTGTCAAGGCCAAGCAGATCCCCATCAAATTAATCCTTCTTTTACCAAGAGATCTCGGAAGGATTCCCTGTCACTCTAGTTCTTTCAGCAAATAGATAAACATGTAAGGATAAAAGAGATATACCCCCCACACACATATATATACAAATATATATATATTTGCCCATATATGGATGAATCCAAAGCAGAAATTAAGATTGCTGGGGAAAAG
>NW_015236813.1:0-667 GCF_001447785.1 Gekko japonicus | reverse complement strand
CTTACTTCAAGATCTGGGTCTATTGTTTAATGAGATTTGTAAGCCTCACATGGAATTACTGTAGACCTTAGATGAACGGAGCAATTTCCGTCAGCCATTTCCCATTCTCCCTTTTACCCCTTTTGCTCTCGAGTCTACAGGCGCTACCTCTTGGCATGACTGGCCCCGGCCCGGCGCACCAGGATTTGTGCCTCCCTAGAGTCAGCGGCCCCAGCTGAGATGGTGCATTTCCATTTGTTCTTATTCCCCTGTATTTCTTATGCTGGCAGTCTTCAAATTAATGCGTGCTTTCTACGCAGATGGCCCTGCTGCAGAAATGGGAAGGTGTTGACAACTGATTAATGTTATATGTATCTCACATCCCCGTCTGCTGTTCTCTAACAGCTGCCTGATTTATGTGGCCTGGAGATCAATTTAAGCGGAAATGAGCGTCAATGGCTGCGGGTTATGTAGCCTTTGATTACTTCTCGTACTGTAGATTCTTACCGAACGATGGTATCTGTTCATGACTTCTGGGGATGGGAAAGCCAGCGTGCCAAAGACAATGGGCTTCATTTCACTTGGGTGTGTGTGTTTTTTTGCCTTTCCCAAAGGTACCAGGCCCGCCAAAGCCATGCCAGTTTCAAGATTTTTTTGGGGGGAGGGGACCAATGCTCCCTCTAAGCTG
>NW_015236812.1:0-667 GCF_001447785.1 Gekko japonicus | reverse complement strand
GCGACGTTCTGGTAATGGGACTGGAAACTACTTTAGTGCCTGTGTCCAGTTGCAGACTTTTGTTTAGAGTAGCACTGCAAACTCCCAGCTATCCTGGTTTTTTGCTGTGATGGCCAAGTGTTGCATGGTACTGGTTCTTTAATACCAGCAGGAAGGTGGCAGCAAGAATAGAGCACTGTGCCTAACCACAGTTAGGCTGCCCTGTATTTAACACATGGCTCTTTTCTAGGGTGAAAGAAGATCTGGCCCTTTAAGGCTAGAAAGGAGAGGGGAAGGTAACATGCACACTTAGTCTGTTCCTGCTCTGGTGAAGGAAGATTATCATTGTCAGCTGCACTGGTAGGTGGAAGAGAGAGGAGAAACAGAGCAAGCTCAGTAAGGGGTCAGTGACCTTGAGTATCTGCTAGGAATCATGCCTTTAAAGATGATGGACATGACTCAAAGAGTGTAATCGTGGAGGCTATGGAGGCCACCTTGCAAGTAAGTAGGCAGCATATGCTTCTCCATACCTGATCTTTTTACCTGAACCTCACCTTCTTCTCCCCTACTCCAAAAATACAGGGATGGAGCAAAAATGAGAAGTTGCTGTTACACTGTGCTGTATTTCCACAGTGCACTGCTAATAATGGTTTCAGATTTGTAGCTAAACCCTTCAAAGTCTGGGAGA
>NW_015236811.1:0-667 GCF_001447785.1 Gekko japonicus | reverse complement strand
TGCCCTTTTCTGCACTTTTTCCGATGCTGCATGAGCAAAAGTCCTGTGGGACAGGAACTGTAATAAAAAGGGAATTGAACAAGGTTGAGTGAAAAAGGCTGGGGTACCCAATGTCCTTTAAAATAAATAAATAATGGAATCAGTACTAGATAGTTCCTAGTGGGACTGGGGGTATGTTCCACACTGGTAAATGTTCACAGGATCAGAGTTTTTGCTGCCTGCTGTACAAATCCATTTGCTTATGCTTCACTGGGCTCATGTAGTGGTAAATAAAACAGATACTGCAAAGATATCATAAGTCTCCCGTGGTTTCTTATGCAAAGAAAAATGTAGTGCTTTTCACTTTTCATTAGAATGGGGTGCACCATTTTCCAGAGACTTGAAAGTGATCGGTTGCAGCTGTCACTACCTACTGGCATACAGATAGGTGTTTTTAGTCCTCCGGCTGTTGCTGATCAAACGGGTCTTGCAGGTTTTTGAATGGCCACAAAAACCTGCAAGATCTTTTTGACTGAGGGCCCCAGTGGGATAGAAAAAAGGAAAGGAAAGAATGTCAGTTACAGAAAGCTATGGTTTTGTACTCCTTGACCTGGATAACCCAGGTTGGCCCAATATTGTCAGATTGTGGAAGCTAAGCAGGGTGGAAGACCACCAAGGACGTTCAGAG
>NW_015236810.1:0-667 GCF_001447785.1 Gekko japonicus | reverse complement strand
ACAAGCCAATCCATATGGGTACCCTGTTGTGGATACATGGACTGCAAAATAACAGACACGGCATAGAGCCAGGCCAACTGCTGTTTGCCTCCAATGGCAACTCTGAGGAATTACCTGCTCTTGGATTTGGGTACAAATGTGCACCTCTATCAAATTAGGGTGCACATGAAGTTCCACTTTGTGCACAGGTATCTTTTAAACTGAGATGTGTTAGGTGGGAAAATAATCTTAGGAAGCATTCAAAGTTAACTACTAAACCCTGAAAACAGCCTAAAACTACAATTCCTAGAAGGTGGGCCTGCCGTTGGAATTTTGAATGAAGCATCTGATTTTGACACCTCTGTGGCAGGCAGTCTAAGCGGCCTGACAATTCTGCCCTGCACTCCAGCAAGAATATGCATTTTGAAAGGAGTGGGGAGAAACATCTCAGAAAGCTGGGAAGGTATACCAAGCCATTAAGCAAAAAATAGTAATCTAACATGACAGTCTGTCAGTCACCCAGCCAACAGGAGAGACTTATGCTAGGATGGTTTTTGCAAGTACTTCTGCCAAAAGTGCTTGGAATCTTCCAAGTGTAAAAGGAGTCATGTTTGCTGGAACTCTTCAAGGAAAATGGGAACGGCAAAAGTAATAATGTGCCCTGCTCACCCAGTCCTCTGTAGCCATT
>NW_015236809.1:0-667 GCF_001447785.1 Gekko japonicus | reverse complement strand
AAACAAAATTTTAAAAAGGACTGCAGGCTAATGTTTTCCTCCCTCAATGCAATTTCCCTGATTGAGAATAGCCCCATAGGACTCCATTTCGTCCTTATGGGGAGAAAAGAATCCATATTGTCCGTGTATATCCATATTGTTCATGTTTACGTGCATGCAGCCTCTAGGTAATGTTCTACAGAATGTGCAAAAGAAATATATAGTCTGTTTATATAGCCAAGAAAACAGCCGTTCTGAAATTAGGATTTTTCAAATTAGCTTTCATGCTGTCCTTCCTATTTTTGCACAGATGCAGTCTTTGGCTATTTCTTTGTTAAAGATAATTTGCCTTGGTGAATTTATACAGGCCTAGTTTAAGGATATAGAGCATCGCAACAGTCTATGAAAGGAACTCTAAATATGTGTGGGACACGTTGCCAATTATAATTATAGAGTGGCCATATGGACACATTCAGGCTGTGACAATTACATCTACATTGGCCTGGTATGAAACTTGTGGCAATACATGAGTAAGTGGGAAAACTGTGAAAAACTAAATGCTGCCTTCTCACAGGCATACGACTTGCCTGCTTCCCTACCCTCATCTCTTTTCTTCCTTTCGGTTTTCCTCTGCTTTGTTATTGTGAATGAAATACATGGTTCTTTGCAGGGCTCTTTTTGTAGAAAA
>NW_015236808.1:0-667 GCF_001447785.1 Gekko japonicus | reverse complement strand
CCGGTTCTCCCAGATTAGAGACTCCAGCATTCACTCGGCAACTGTGAGGAGTGGGAAGAGCTGCTTTGAGAACTTCGGGATTGAAATGGGGGGGATAAAAATAAGGAAGAATGGGTCCAAAGGTAATTAAAAAACCCAAGAGGGTTTTTTGTTTATTTGTTTGGTCAGCAAGAACTGCCGGCATGGAGGCCAGGGCCACTTTGGGACGGCTTCTGTGCTGTGAGTCTGTGGGGACAGAAGCTCTCCTGGGTTTTCATTCCTGCAAGTTCAAGCTGAGCAGGACAGCTGCATTTTCCACCTCGGCCCACAGTCGCCACCATGAGGAAGCATTCCGGCTGGCGTGTGGGGTGGCAGGGCTCCCCAGAAACCCACCTGTGGCAGATGTAGCAGGACCGGTCTTTGTGCGTGGGGCAGCCGGTGCCGCCCCCGATCCCATACACGTACTGGTTGCTTTTCGAGGAATTCTCTGCAAAGTAGATCCCGGCTCCGAACATCCCTCCGATGTAGGCGTGTCTCTCGTCAAATCCTTTGTGGATGATGGCGTTGATGAAAGGGGACCCTGGGACAGAACGCAAAACACAGCTCGCTTTCTGCAGACGGCACAGAAAACCCACCGCCCTCGGTGCCCATGAACTCAAAGGCAGCAGACAGTTAAGCTTTAGAGGAT
>NW_015236807.1:0-667 GCF_001447785.1 Gekko japonicus | reverse complement strand
TAATAAATTAAGGCAATTTGGCTAACATGCAGGCCTGCACAGCTCATGCCCCAAAAGCTGAACATAGCCATATACCAAGGTATTTGCCAATCCATGGACAAGCATTTGCCAGCCCACAGACCCAGTCTACCAGATGTGCAGGTGAACCTATGATAGGACAGTGGTCTATATTTAGCTTGATGCAAACAAAAGCTAGCCATTTTGGCATGTCACAACATGGAAAGTCAGGAGAAAGGGAATTCTATGGTTTGAACAATAGAATTTCTAAACCATGGAGCCACATGACAAAAAGGAAAATAGTAATGCAGAGAGTAATACCAGTACTATTGCAGACCCTATTGATAGCCAGAGTGTTCCCGTGTATAGAGGAAAACACATATCAATTCCTGTTAGTGGCTATCAGGTAACCTGAGACAGGTCACTATCTAAGTTGCAGTGCCTCCCATAATAATGCTGCTGTGACATCATCAAACATTTGTCCCACAACATAGTGCTACTAAGTATGGTGCTCTTTATAGAGCTGCCTTGTCTTATTGATTTGGATTTGGGGTACCAATTTGACAGTGTGATGAAGCTTTAAGAAAGCATCATCAAGGTTGAAATAGCTGACCTAATGAAACTTAAGATGTCCCAGTGATTTCAGTGCAGGAGACTTAAGCACTCCTCT
>NW_015236806.1:0-667 GCF_001447785.1 Gekko japonicus | reverse complement strand
GCAGGGGGGGGGGAGTGTCCCCTGACCAAAACAGAGCAACTGTTTCGAAAGAGATAATAAAAGTAAGGCTAAACAATAGTTGGCATCCTGATAAATTTCCAGTTGCTATTGGATCTTTATAAGTTAGAGTCACTCTTTCTGCTGACAGAGAGACTCGTAACAATAACATGAAATGTGGTGCAGAAGGCCACTACAAAAAGGGAAGAAGGGGGAAATCAGCAAAAGTCCCCTGGCATTATTCTAGCTGTAAGTCTGAAAATCATTGTATCATTATAAGATTGTTTTCACTGTTCCTCTGCTTCTCTCACCAGGAGCTTGAACAGCTGATGATGATTGAAATGAGAAATTATAGGAAGAGTGTAAAATTCTACCAGAGACTGTTGCATAAAGAGAGAAGAAGCAAAGGTATACTTGTATGTTTGTAAACTAAGATCTGTGTTACAGCAATTGTGCACCTGTCCCAATGCTGACAAAATGGTTCTCAATGTTCTTTTTGAATCTTGAGGTTGTGAAGCAAAAACTGTGTTGCCCAAACTGAGGGGACAGCTAGAAGAAATGAAAGCAAAGGTACAATTTCTTGAACTGGTGAAGAAGTATTTACAGGTAATTATTATTATTTTTCCTTGCTATTTGGAATTTTATATCTGCTGTTTCTTCATCAGTGCAT
>NW_015236805.1:0-667 GCF_001447785.1 Gekko japonicus | reverse complement strand
TTAAGCAAGTTTGGCCACCCCTGCCATATTGGCTCTTACATGTCTTGCGGCTGCTTCCCCTTGGGCTTGGAACCTCGCTCCTTGCAAGAGCTTGCTCTTTGTAGCAGGGGAAGGCTCCACCCCCAGCAGAATGGGTCCAACCCCCTTTATTTATGGGTCCCGCCGAACGATGGCATTCGCTTGCCGTGCTTGGAAGCCCGCAGTGACGTGGGAAGAGTTTGCACTGAGGATCCTTTCAAAATCCACTCCACGTCTTCCAGCGAGCGGAACCCTTGTTGGCGTCATGCCACACATTTGGACAGTGAGACACCTCCAAGGGATAGTCTGGGCATGAGGGACTGGGTGTATGCTCTCCTCTCCGTGGTGAGAGGAGAATGAACACTTGACATCTCGGCATGTTGTTTTAAACATTAGAAGTAGCCTAGCGTGGATAGATATCCCTTGGAGAAATTAAATCTAACCATTGCAGGCAGATGTTATGAAGTGGGTGGGGGTGGTGAGAGAAATAAAAAGCATATAGATATAGTGTGGGCACGGGGGGGGGGAGATTTAACCTGAGGAAGCATCCGGATCAGAACAATCCAGGGCAATTGAATTGCAATGTAAAAATCTGTAGCAAAGCAATATATGGATGCCGCTCATTGTAAATACACCAGCTAGTGTAAGA
>NW_015236804.1:0-667 GCF_001447785.1 Gekko japonicus | reverse complement strand
AGCACTTTTTATAGGCTGAAGTAGAAAAAAATGTGTTGGTAGTGACCTCACTGACGTATGGAGAGCTAAGATTCAATAATCACCCACTGTTGACGTAAACCTTTAAAGAGCTAGAAGGGGGAAATGATTTACAAGGAGGAGTGAAATGAAGCCACATTTGAATTCTAAATCTATGAAGCCCATGTTCCAGAGATAAAAATTTGTTTGGTATTCCAACAGTCAGTGAATTTAAGCATTCAGGTTGAAGAGACTATAAAAGTGGCAGGAGTAAATGCTATTGAAAGTAGATGGAATAAGTAAACCAATAAAAAACCTGTGTCAGAGCATCTGGAAAAGCAGTCTTGCAATGATGTAAAACTAGTTGGCATATCCATTAACACAATGATAGATACTCCCTTTGATTTGACAGGATGCCGTGCAACATGTAACATCTCTGCAACGAGTTTGTGCCGTAAATTTGATTGTGTTTGCGAAAATCTTCTTATACCTTTAACCACCATGGTATTTTAGGTAGAAACGGACAGCTTTCTTCCCCTAAGAGCGGAAGGGATGAGAGAGTGAGGGAAACTGGGGCATCAGCACCTACTTCTTCAGCCCCAGAACACAGAGTTACAGATAAACCCTCATGGTCTCTCTTTCTTTGGTGTAGTGGTTAAGTGAGTGGACT
>NW_015236803.1:0-668 GCF_001447785.1 Gekko japonicus | reverse complement strand
CATTTCTGGTACCTCCCCCTCGGCGGTGGTAGTGAGAGCTCCGTGAAGAACTCTGTCCACATGGAAGCTGATACAGAGCATATTTCCCACTCTCCTTCAGAGGCTCCGTAGGGCAGCAGTCCAGTTCTATGCTGGAGGCCCTTTCCTTCTTTCTCCACTACTTAGCAGACTGTGCCTTGGCTACTCTCAACAGAAACTCTTTGTTCTCAGTGTGCTGGCAGAGTTACAAAGTTACAAGGAGCCACTTCTCAGTTTAAGGCTAACAACAGTCATTTTATTCAGCAACTACATTCTAGATAGTAACGCTGCCGCCAGAGATAGAGCCTATTCTAACTACCTTGGGTCAACGGGGATGCTATGGGGCATCCTGCCTCCATTGTGCCAAAGACAGAGAAACATGCTCCCTCGTTGATGTGAGCACGCGAGACAGAGTGTATGAGTGTGTGAGAGAAGGTCAGAATGGCATGAAGGAATTTTTTCCCCCGGAGATCTATATGTTTATATATCAAAGTGACAGTGACAGAAAAGTAAACAGGAAGAAAGCTCAGTGTCTGTCTGCCTGCCTGCCTGCCTGCCTGCCTGTCTGTTTGTCTTTACTTTATTGTCACTTCTCCTGGATGCTGAGAGACCGTGCCTTTTCTTCCTATAGGTAAAGGTAAAAGTTCCCT
>NW_015236802.1:0-667 GCF_001447785.1 Gekko japonicus | reverse complement strand
GGACTCATGCATGAGGCCTAGGCCACAAGAAGAGCCTCACTGGAATCTATAAAATTTATCCTTGGCAACTTTTCAGTTGTTGTGTCAAGGGAGCTCTAAAGGATTTGTAAAATGAGTGAAAGCTGGTTAGTTATTCCATAAAGCGTAGGTCCTGTTTAAGCTATTAAATGTTAATATGCATTTTTTGAAGAAAATCTTTTAAAGCTGATTAGGGATGCTGTTTGTGGCCTAGTGCTAGTGCCTGAGTCTCATGAGCATGTTGGAGTAGAGACAGGAAATGGCCCTTGATCTAAAATATAGAATTTAATGACCAGCGTTGGTACTTCTGCTAAATGATAGTTGATTGAGCCCTGTGCATCAATCCTCATGGCTTGGTTTCATGTTGGTTTTTTCACCCCTGGCTGCATCTTCAGGTAGCCAAAGATGTCTCTGTGAGGCTACATAATGAGCTGGAGGCTGTGGAGAAGAAGCGGATTAAGCTGGAGGAGGAGAATGAGGACTTGCGCCAGCGGCTCATTGAGAGTGAGTTGGCTAAGCAGGTGCTGCGGAATGAGATGGACAAACTGCGGGAGGTAAGCACATCCCTTGGGTTATTTGACTGTTATGCTTGTATTCTGGTTTTCTTTCACTCAAGGAGCTTAGAGTTATGTTCTGATCACACAACAGG
>NW_015236801.1:0-667 GCF_001447785.1 Gekko japonicus | reverse complement strand
CTGGGAAAATAACCTGTCTCTTTCTGTGACCTTGGAGAGCTGCTCCTGTTCAGAGTGGACAGTACTGGACCTGGTGGACTAATGGGTTCAGTTCAGACATTGCACAAAACCATTAAACTAATGGACCCAATGATCAGCAAATACAAGAGTCACAGCTCTTTCTTGCAGTCCCCTACTCTAGCAGCCATTTCCAGTCTTAGGAAAGTTTAATCTTGTGGTCATAGGACCTGTGTGGAGTAAAGCCAGATGGGTCAGGATGCTGCAGTGGGGACCAAGGGCAGGTCGGAAAGGACTGATGGAGAGAGGAGAATTCGAGCCGTAACCTTCTGCACCTTCTGCTGATGGATCACTGAATTCAACCTGATGTTTAAGGTGACTGTCTGGATGCGGGCCAGGCTGCTGACTACTGTGCTATGGTTTTATGTGATGTCTGAATACATGCATTCTGGCTTAAATCCTGGCTTGTTCTCCAGCGATGTTCTTGTCAGAGTGTTCACAAAATAGCCATGGTTAAAATAAGTCATTATTTTGCGTTATGTCATGTGACTCCATCCAAGGTAGCTTCAAAAGTTCATATGTACCTTCAGGTTTAACTACTTAAATGGCACTGCTCAGTGATGTGTCTCAGCGGCTAGTTGCCCCCCTGCTAACTGGCAACGGATGGGGG
>NW_015236800.1:0-667 GCF_001447785.1 Gekko japonicus | reverse complement strand
ACTTTTACTAGAATATGATGAGATACTTCCAACTCGAAAACACTGAGGAAACTCACAAGATGGCATTGTCCCATTTGGTCCATTTTCTTGCATTATCCAAAGAATACAGAAATGTAACCATTCTCATGGCATGTATTCTAGCAGCTAGGCCTAGTGCTGATATTAAAGTCTCATCAGTACAAGTGTCACACCGAAATCCATAAACAGAAAAAGAGTTTCAGTTGAGTCAGAAAATGAATACCTCTACATTGATCACGGTATGCCACCAATGACTGAATGGAATCCAAAGAGGGTGAGGATCCAACCATCTTGAAACAAAGGAGATTTTGACGAGGCACATGGCACAATGGGAGGAGTTTTCTTTTCTGTGTTTGTATTGCCATTGCCATGTAACTGTTGCAAATGTGTCATTTTCAAAGTTCAGTATGAGTTAATTAGTATTTTGACTAGTCTCAAGTAGTTAATATACTATTGATATCAGATTATGAAGTCTGAGGTAACAGTAATCCTCTTGCTTTTCTATTTATCTTTTTTCTCATCCATCTGTCTTAAAAAATAACCTTGTTTTTAAAGCCCATATTGCCAACTGCACAAAAAATGATTTCCTACTGCACCTTTTATTTTCTTACTGCACAAAATTTGTCCTGTTGTTGTTGTTCAGTCGCAC
>NW_015236799.1:0-667 GCF_001447785.1 Gekko japonicus | reverse complement strand
GAAGAGAATCCACAACTTACATGCAACTGTGTTAGTCTGACACAGTATAGGTGCCCAGACCCAACCTGTGTACCTTGTGATATGTGAATATTAATCTTTCCCCACACCTGTGAAAGAATGTTCTTTATGTGTTGAAAAGTGTTTGCACTTAAATTGTGCATCTTGACATGCAGTAAATCCACACATTCACATGTCTACGTACACAAATGCAACCTACACCACCTTCATTCCCAAAGTCTTACCAGTGTTTTCAGAAATGACATTATCAATAGAAGAGAGGGTTCTTGCATGGAACAGTAACTTCAGTAACTCACTTATGAGGCAATAATATATTTTGGATCAAGTCTACTGTATTTCTGAACCTTATTTAACACAAAACGTGGGATACTTCAAATGTTAGCATATCTGTGTGGGAGCCACTTTCTTTGTGAGCTGCTCCTTATGTTTGCAGCAATCTTTAAATATTCTACACAAACAGGGGCAATTACAGAGGTTCTCCACATAGCCCTTGTGACTGACAGCTCCTGCCAATGTGTGCAGGTCATTCAAATTTCATCTAAGCCATGAGGCAGCCACACCTGGAAAAACAGTTTCTGTTGGAGAAGCAAAAGCCTGCTAGGAGTCTGATTACTGTAAACACAGCTGAAAGAATAGTTTAGTCCACTTG
>NW_015236798.1:0-667 GCF_001447785.1 Gekko japonicus | reverse complement strand
AGACTTTACATCACTGCTGTTCTGATTTGAAAATTTCATTTCCACTTGTATTCTTCCCTTGCGTGAACCAAACCAGTTATTCTTTATTATTGTGCCACATTCTATTTCCTCAAACTGATGTTTCCCCCCGTAAAATGTATATGGATTTACAAAAGCAACAGTGAAAAGCAGATAACCACTGACAAAAAAAATATGAACAAACATGAAGAGAAATAAAATAAAGGAAGATTAATTCATCCCTAACTTGGGGCCGTGGAAAATATTCCCTCCTAATAACCTTCTCCCTGCCATAACAGTTTCCTAGGTGCAGAGATCTTTAATATGGGAAAGCATTCAAACCAGTGATCAGACCTGCAGCCTGAGTGATATAATCTTGAAAGAGCTGTTTATGTAGCCTGGCTCAGAGAACAGTTTAGTTTCTACATCATCAGTGGCAGAGATAGAACATTCTGCAATTAGAGTTTCCCCCCCATAAATCTTTGCCCTGATCCAGGATCAGTGCCAGCAGCTGGCTACGAGCTGGAGCTACCAGAAGAGTTCACAGAAGGAGCTGAGGGAAATGATTTTTCCCTGCCCTACAATTCCTCAGGCTGCTTGAGGCTGTCCTGAGGCTGCTCTCTGAGGATCAGAGGAGCCTTGCAGAGCAGAATGCCCTACACAATGGGGG
>NW_015236797.1:0-667 GCF_001447785.1 Gekko japonicus | reverse complement strand
TCTGACTTCAACAGAAGGATGCCATTCTGCTTACGACGGCACTGTTAGTCTTACCTCTTTGTCCTTGTCTCCCAGTTAAGACAAAAAGTAGGTTCACACAACCCAGAGTGTATAGCGAACCATCATTTTCTGGGCCCATATGAGCTGCATCTCCATATATAGGGATAATACTCTGAAGTAAAAGAAGCCTCTTGCTTTAGGCTGTGTGAGAGAGAGGGTACCTACTTCACTGCCAGATGCTTGATATAACACACTGGCAATCAACTCAGGATATAAAGTCATTTTTTGCACTGCATTCATGGTCTTCATTGACAGAGTTCTGTTATCCCGGGTAAGTTCATACACACCTGAGGATAAGGAAAAGAACGGCATCATTTAAGAAACTTTTAGTGGTCAAGAACTACTGCAATCTGCAGGCCAATTTCATGACTATACGACACCTTTCCATGGACTGGAATTTTCAGACATAGTTTAAAATGTCAACAATAACGCGCTCTATAAGAAACTGCTAGATGCTGTTGTAATTCACAAAGAACATGGAAGGTCACATTAGGCTGATTCACATCTCCTTGTTTGAAGAACTAGAACTTCAAGATTTCGGAAGGATGTCAATACGCTGGAAGAAGTCCAGCACAGGGCAACAAAGCTGATGAGGGGTTTGGAGCAA
>NW_015236796.1:0-667 GCF_001447785.1 Gekko japonicus | reverse complement strand
CTGCCAGACATCCTGCAGATATTTGGAGACCTAATCCAGGTTCAAAATAGGGTCCAGTGAGAATCTGAACCCTCTGTCAGTGCTTCCATGCTCCTCCTTTACCAAAATTACCTGCATGTGGTGGGTGTGGGGAAGGTTTGCAGTTGGCAATAGGGATGGATTGGCCATCCCAGCCCAAAGAGAAGGGCTGTCATGATCTGCCATCACCATGATCCAAATGCACAGAGAAGAAGGAATTTGGCCCAGCTTTGTCCTGCCCAGTATGGCAAAGGATGTGCCCAGTCTGTCCTTCACCATGCCCAGTCTAAGCTTGCCATGGTAGGGGAAGGGCCTACCTGGTCCTGCTTTACCACAGCTAGGGGCATGCTTGCCCCACCCACCATTACCACAGCAATGGAAGCACCTACTCTTGCCACACCCAACCCAGCGAGGAACATGCCTACCTGTTGTGAAGCTTGGCCAAACACCTCTAACTTGGGGCTGGCTAGGCACCTTGGGGGAGAGGGACAGGGCAGGCTGGGGACAGGGTCCTTTACCCTCCCAATCCTCCCAATTTGCCTACTAGGGTCTATGAACAGAGTGGCAAGAAATGGTGGGCAAAGTAATTCTTATCTCTGTGTCTTCATACACCCAAGAGTACTCAAAAAACTTTCTAGAGAGCTTGCAG
>NW_015236795.1:0-667 GCF_001447785.1 Gekko japonicus | reverse complement strand
GGAAATGTATGGGCCCAATCCTGGCAACATCTCAGAAGCCCAAATGGTCACTACATATTCCCAGTGCTGGGGAAGAGGCCACAGACCTCCCATGCTTCCCAAAGGCTGTTTGACTTTCCCCGCGACTAGGGAAAGCAAAATAAATTACACAAAATAAGTTAATACACGCAAATCTGCAAACATCATGCAAAAGCCCCAATCCTGCGTCTTCCAAGTGAGCATTCAGCCTCGTCCTAGTCAGCTCCCTGTGCCCATCCGTGCTGACGATATAAAACAGGGCTTGTTTTTCTATGCTTGGAAGCACGCTTTTGTTCATAGTCTTTCTTTGCAGTTCGCAGTAGCTTCTCCTCTCATTCATCAGCAAAGGTGCGGCTGAACCCAACGTGGTTCACTCCTTTCTTAAGCCGAGAAATGCAGCCGAGACTCTTCCTTGCTCAGATTCCTCTCCGTCTCCGTGGAAATCTTATTGTGCCACAGTCTAGAAAGACAAAAGGAGCCGATTAGATGCCCTTCCCCTCTCTGTTCACCATTCTTCCTTTCCAGTGAGATCCACTTCAGAAGAGCTGCATTTGTTTTGTCAAAAAAGGGGAGCGTGGGGAAACAGAGTTTCTCCAGTGCAGACAGGGACGTGCTTATGTGTGGCTAAAGTAAAGGTAAAGGTTCCCTT
>NW_015236794.1:0-667 GCF_001447785.1 Gekko japonicus | reverse complement strand
ACTTCTTTGTAAAGCGAGCGACTTAACACTCTCTCTGGACATCTCTGAGGTAATCTGTGTGAAGGAATGTACTTGTCTTCCTGCCTCGCTGTTCTGTCACAAAGTGTGAGGGGATCAATAAAAGCTTTTAATCAGGGTATCAGATTGCCAGAGGTCCACTACTCATCCTTTCCTCCCTTTTTGCATTTCTGATGTGCACAAGTGCATTGCTAAAGCACTGCAATCACTGCCCACCCCAAAAGACCCTTCGAGTTACTGTGCAATTATAAGGAGAGTCACACACTCCATAGTCCATTGACTTCAGTGGGCTTATAAATGTGTAACTGTTTTTAGGGTTGCACAGGCAATCATATGCATTCTTCTCTGGCGGTGTTCCAAGAATAAATATGTGCATTGACAATAACCCAAAGAGATTTCTGAGACTGTATATTCAGTGCCATGGTATGTGACGGCCAGTCGCCACCTCAGAGACCCTTTTATAGAGAGCATGGGGAATATGGATTTAAAAATAAATAAATATATGCATACGGAAATAAATGCATAAATACTACGAAATATACAGTCGGATCCAGATTCTTTGCATGGTTTCGTACCAGTGCATGAGAGCACAAATGTGCGCCAGTAAAGCATCACGTCGGAACTTCTCATCCACAATGATAAGCTACTT
>NW_015236793.1:0-667 GCF_001447785.1 Gekko japonicus | reverse complement strand
TTTACAATTTACTGTCTGATCCAATAAACCAATCAACTGCTTCATAAATGAAATGATATAATAATTGCTTTATTGGTTAGACGTGAGGTTTCCAACACGTTTTATTCCTATCACTGTTGCCATTGTCACGGGATCCAGAACTGGGAAACTGCATGTCTTTGGATTATTCCCTTGTATGGCGAGGCTGCCTGGATGGTGAGTTTCTCGTCCCTCCTTTCCGTCCTGGAGATAGGGCCTGTTTCAGCTGCAATGGTATTAAATATGTTCAGGATTTCTGACTTGTCTTCTGTGACCATCCATGGGCTCATTTTTACCTCACAATTCCTTCAAGGAACTCAGGTGGACTTCTCTTGGCTGAGAGACAGTGACTTAGCCAACGCTGCCCAGTGAACTTTATGGCCGAGCATGAATCTGAACATGGACTATAGAAACATAGTTCATCCACCACGCCACGCCAGCTTTCAGCTATGTGCACTCTATGAGCTTATCTCCTGGACGTCTAAAGAAGCTTGCGTAACTCTGGCAGGGCAGAGGGAAAGAAGACGTGGAGCCAGATGCTAGCAGCAACTACCACTTGATTTTCATTATAAGAGCATCTGTATTAGTATCTTCCTTTGTCCGGGTTTTGCTTGAAGGGTTTTGAAAAAGTTTGGAATGGAACTTGTAC
>NW_015236792.1:0-667 GCF_001447785.1 Gekko japonicus | reverse complement strand
AAAAAAGGCAACATTTATGTCAGAGTTATTCAGCCATAGAACAGGTCATAGTTTGGTTGAAAAGAAACAGAGTTAGTGCTGACTTTACCCACTCAGCCATAAATTTGTTTCACTTTGTGTTGTGACAATATCTGCATGAATGGAGTCCTAGGTACTTTTAACATTGCTACTGTGTGTAATATTAATGTAGTAATAAAATAAAACATTAATGCCCCTGTTTTATTGGTTTAGGATTAGGAACTAAACCAGTGCAATGTTTCTTTTTCTCTTCCAGTAATAACCTTGATGGTGCCATGGAATACCTTGAGACTCTTCTTACCTCTGGAGAGCTGAAGTCCGAATCATCAAGTTCAAGCATTGCCTTTGTCTTTAGAAAGTTGATTGAAGAAAAAGTGGAACCAGCTTTGGAGAGATGTAAGTCAGCCAAAAAGAATTGGTTGTATGCCATAGGTCCCAGGTTCCATTCCTGGCATATCCAGTTAAAGGATCTCTGGTAGCAGGTACTAAGACTTCTTACTTGTTACCAAGACCATAGATATGATGTTTTGTACCCATAGGAGGTAGGCTCGGCCATGGCTGGTCTAGGAGATGTCTTCCATTCCCTCTCTTGAGGCAGCCTTTTCTCCTATTTCTTCAGTGGATGGTTGTGGATTCCATGCCTGCTCTG
>NW_015236791.1:0-667 GCF_001447785.1 Gekko japonicus | reverse complement strand
AAAAAACAATATTTGCTCTTGCAGTAGTACCGTTGCAGGCCTCTTGATGTCAAATAATCCATCACGGAACGAGCTGTCTTGAAGAGGCTGTGAGAGTAGCGAGGGAAAGCAGGATGGTATTCTAGTAGCTAATGAAGAAAATGCTTAGCAACTCCACTGACCTCTTTGAAGGTACGACTTACAGGTGATCCTTTATCAGAAGTGAAATCTGAACATATACCGCTGAGAGCAGCGTGAGTGGTTGACAGCTATGTTGCTTGTCTCACCAGAGTCCTCGCCCAGTAAGACACATCCCGAGGAAAAAGGACCCCTTTCTCACATGTGTTATCTAGCATGTGAGTAATTTGCTCTGTGCATAAGAAGACGGTGTCCAATGGCCCTTACCCTTTGGAAAATATTCACATATAGATAGGAGATGTGCGATGCTTGCATTTGCAATAAATCATACCAATATCTAAACCTGTTTTTCTCCGTCATTCGACATGTACGTTCCGTACTTCCCCCCCATGGCCCCCGGAAAAATCTAACCTGCGTCTCTGTTCTTGAACTGCTGGTGTCTGAGAAGAACCTTCTTTTCCATTCCCCGTGATTATGGCTGGGAGAATTCTGCTTCTATTCTCATTACCCACGTCTTCTCTCCTCCCTCAGTACTGGCCCTCCTCCCTGG
>NW_015236790.1:0-667 GCF_001447785.1 Gekko japonicus | reverse complement strand
AAACATTAGTTAAGAAAATGAGAGGTATTAATTTAATCCCTATAATTGGGATAATATATTCTTCTTACACTATTGCTTCTGTTTTAAAATGACAGGTTAATCTGAAGGGAAGCTAAAGGGATTTTTTTTTCTGAAGGAAAAATATGTTTATATGCAGACCACTTCATTAACATCAGACAAGATCTAATGATAGTACCACTAAACTGCATTTCCTAATTTCAGAAAAATGAGAGCTATGGTAGACATGTTTTGCCAGTATACCTGCATCACTTTGTCTTCCTACACTTTAAAAATAGATTAAAGAGACAAATATGCATTAAAATATGGCTTACAAAATGCATTTACATAATACCCTGCTCAGAATTATTAGACTGGAAATATGATGGATTTCTAGACAGTTACATAGAATTAAAACAAATTTAAATGTCATATCCTGGGTACTGAAGTTTCAAAAATATGATAATTTAGGACCTGAAGGGTCATGGCTTTGAAATACACACAATTACAGCAAAATACATGTTCAGTTGTCAAATATGACAGTGTATACTTTTCTGAACTATAAAACACTCTTTTGAGTAGGAATAAATATAAAAACTTTTAGAAAGTTTTCTTCTCTTCAGCTGTCCACTAAGAAACTTCACAATGGTGATTTCAGCTCCTACTTACA
>NW_015236789.1:0-667 GCF_001447785.1 Gekko japonicus | reverse complement strand
TGCTGCCCTCACAGCAGATACCTAATCAGAATCTGTAGAACATTTGAAATCAACACCCTATTGGATTACATATACTGATCAAAATTTTGAAAAAAAGAAATAACATTGGTTTAAAATACACATGGTAACTTTCACACTGTTTTTGAATTGGTTGTTCAGGTGGATTAAAATGATTTCTTATGCTCCTTACTAAGATGACAGATAAAAACTGGACACATACTGCTATAGTTAAAAAGCTTTTCAACAGAAACAGAAGGCTTCCAAAAAAACAACAGCTAAATGATTTTTATTAGCATAGTTTGAATGTCCTTGGCCAGATTAATTAGCCTACAGTAAAAGTCTAAGTATCTGACAAGTCTGGCAGATATTAGAACTGGCTAAGAAACCAGACTTTTGATCAGACAAGTTTGCTGACTGATGTGAATTATTGGTCACTTGTTAATACATTTGAATCTTTCTTTTCTCCCCACATGTTGAAATTTCAAGACTGCTAAATGTGTGGATTTATTTCACTCTTGATGTACACTAAGATAGAGTATGATACTAGCCTTTAGTGACTGACTTAGTTTGTACACTTGCTGAAGGAGCAACGCATACCCATCTTGCACACTGCATAATACAGATACTCCGCATGATGATCCTTTCCACACTTCGATCTCATCCCTGG
>NW_015236788.1:0-667 GCF_001447785.1 Gekko japonicus | reverse complement strand
TCGAGCAAGGGAAACCTTTAACTTTAGCTTTAGTTTAATTAAGCCATGCTTTTGTGTTGCATCTGAACTATCCCATGACTTGAACATTTTCTGTTTGCTATTCTGATGGATGCATCATCTTATGGTGCTTTCTTGTTTGCATCCAAATCCATATATAGGTTTTAATTGTTCTTGAAAACCACAGAGGAATTTGTTTCCTATTCTGTTTACCTCAAAAAGGCCATTTATGCATTATATTCAGTAAAATAAGTAAAGCATTTTGTGCTTTTATCTGACAATATTAATTATAATCAAAATATTGTGAAACCTAAATGAAAAATAGAAACAAAGCATCCATCTGGATTCACTCAAAAGTAAACTAAAATATATTCTTCAGTTGACTGCTTTGTGAGACCATATGTTAATATTCACACATTATGATACAATATACCATTAAAATGAACAGAGGCCAGTAAAATTAGGGTAAGAACTAGACATTCTTCTCACAGAAACACAACATCTTCTGGGGAGTTAGTTCCCAAGCATTGCAGGGCTCCTGTTTGGACTGAAGCCACAGCATAGTGGAGGGTCTTCAGTCTACCTTTACACCATTTTTCTGAACTACAATGCTCCCAGAGACATTATTTGCCTGTTGGTTCACAGAGGCCCCTGCCACACTGCAGGGAAA
>NW_015236787.1:0-667 GCF_001447785.1 Gekko japonicus | reverse complement strand
GTCAGCGGTGGCATATAGGTTGTGAGTTATGGCCCACTCCACAGCCGCTAAGCAAGATGGAATAGTTTAACAAAGGAGTTAAAGAATAACCTCCCTACGTAGTATATCTGCTCCGGCTATAAACTCGTTATTTAAGAGTTTCCCACATTAGATTTCGAGAGAGGGATTCATTCATCAGTACTAAAGGGACATTTCGCTCTTCAGGCTGGGAGGATATATGAGCCAATTCTCCTGATTCACGTTGATACCAGAGCCATCCTGCGAGCTTTCGCTACTAGGCGCCGGAGCGGAGGACGCAGAGGCGCGGCTTTCCTTTCTGAAAATGTTGAATGAAAAGCCTCGGAGCCGAAGGCACGGAAGGCTTGGATCTAATGCGGTGGGGGCCCATAGCGGGCTAATTGCCATTCTTGTATGGGAAACGGCAAATCAATGGGGAGAATAGATTGAAATAATGAAGACGCTTAGAATGGAAGTGCTCGCTTTCTCTCCAGCGGGAGCCCTTCAGCAAAATGCTCCAGATACTCCGTCATTAATGCTGTGTCATTATTTTGTTTCCAAAGCGCAGATGTTAAAAACTGAAGAGAAACGAGCCCCCGATCATTACCAAGGAACCCACCCGCCCCTCCACACTTTGGCATGTTTCAAAATTGTGTACATGCAACGGAAA
>NW_015236786.1:0-667 GCF_001447785.1 Gekko japonicus | reverse complement strand
ATTAAGTAGCTGTAAATTTTTCTCTGAAGGGTAAATATCTCCAAAGGAGCTATTTGCTTTGGGGAAAAACAAGTTTTCCCAAATTGCATTGGGAAAAACAATGTGCTCTGGGGAAGGATTTATTCTGCCCTTATGTGGTGGTCCTAAACAGAATCAGGCTCTTATGACTGCTTTAGAACAAAAAAACCCCAGAGAGTTCCTGGTTGCAGATCTCTTGTGTTGTTTCTCCCTAAGTAGGAGTTGGCTTAAGAGGTAAGCCCTTCAAAACACATCCCCCTTCAAAAGAGATTGAGAAGACTGCTCCATTCTGAGAATCTTGTTTCATCAAAGCGCCCATGAAACTTTCCCTTCCCATTGACTTGGTGGTGTTTTGTTTTGTTTTCAAAATAAACCTCCACCTCCGCCAATTCAGTCAAGTCAAAATGGTGCATCTTGGGGTGGCTGAGGACATCTACTGGTGAGAATTTGCATTCTAAACCAAAACTATGGCTAAACAATTAACCTGAGGCACTTCTGCAATACAGGTGGGAAGTTTTCGTTTTCCTGAAGAGCTTGCATTAATTTTGTTGCATCCTCACATGCAGTATGCTAGAATGTGTTCCTGATCCAACCTTCTTCTTGTCTGTTGATCCTTATACTGTTGTTCAGCTGGAAACCTCTACAGCAG
>NW_015236785.1:0-667 GCF_001447785.1 Gekko japonicus | reverse complement strand
CTGCTTAAGTTGGCAATGTTATTTAGTTTTCACACATGCCAATGAAAAATGCATGACTCTTCCATGTGGTATTTAATTTGGGAGAATTCACCTGTACATGCTAGCCAATGCAGATTTCACAACAATCCTACAGAAATTGGCATGCCAAAAAGCCTGTGTATAAATGCTTGTAGGTTTCCATTGCAGTTCAACAAACCTGTTTTGACGCACCACATTTGATTAGCCACTAGAGGGAACTGCTGGTCCAACTACCAGACTAAATTGTTCTCAACATCCTCAAGAACTTTGGAAGTGAGCTGATATATGCTTCACATAACCGTGATATCAGCCAAAAGGTGATTACCTTTACTTTAGTTGGCATGGATTACTGGACAAGCTTTGTTAACAGTGATTGGGGGAATAATACATGCAATGTACACAGTGACACAGGAGTCTGCTAATTAGAAAAAAGGCTGCTCCAATGTTTGGCAACTGCTTAGCAGCAGACAATACCTCCCCAGCCACTATCCACAGTGACTTTCCAAACACTACACTAACGGCTGTGGCACCAGGCTCATCAGTTGCATTAAGTTCACTTATGTACATGACTACCTTAGAGCATTAAATTCAGGTTGTAATCCTGCACTTTAAGGTCTTATCTGTATTATAGGTAAAGGTAAAGGTTCCC
>NW_015236784.1:0-667 GCF_001447785.1 Gekko japonicus | reverse complement strand
AACTGGGGAACTTCCTCTCTTTAGGGGCAGGGTGTGGGGTCTGTCAAGTCAACCTGAGTCAGGTTCTGATACCCTTGTTCGTGCTGATTCATTCTCACCCCGGGTTTGCCAACGCTGCCAATTTCATCATACCACATGATTTATTTATTTTTCGAAGGGTGGCTTCTTTAATGAGCTGAAACTTGAAAGGCTTGAAATGGCCACAATCCCTTATGGTTATTTTAAAAAGAGAGCTTTGTTTCTAGTCCTCCTCACTATCTGACAGAGAAGGCCTGAAAACTGTGACAGCAGATGAAAGCCAAATCCAGCAAAAAACCCTCAAATGCATAAACGCAGATGATTCTCTTTTTAAATTGTATTTGTTGGGTACGTGAAGATTTTTTAAAATTTAATTTTGAACATTTTAGGCTTAATCTCTGTCTGAACATTACACAGAGCATGAGTCTGAGGGAAGCTGCTGTGATCTAGCAGTAATCTTCACAAAATATGTGGCCAGCGGCAACTTTATACACCAGCATCTCTTAAAAGGGGAAGATACTACCTGTTTGCACTTACCTTTAATATGCTCTTATCTGCATCTCAGTTGCATGTGTCTGTATCCCAAATGCAAGCAGTCTCTGCAGATTTTGTGTTATAGGGGCTGTGGTCACACGGAGCATTAGGCACA
>NW_015236783.1:0-667 GCF_001447785.1 Gekko japonicus | reverse complement strand
TAAATTCCATTGATTCCAGTGGGACTTGCTCTCTAGCCAAGTGTGTTTAAGATTGCAGCCACTTTCACTGTGTTGATCCCCTTTTGCATCTGTTGTCAAGATTTAGAAGCTGGACAGAGATTTGTCTTTTTTAAAAAAACTTCTGTGAAGCACTCAGCTTATTTTGAGTGCTATGCAAATAATAAATTATAATTATAATAGGAATTGCCTTGCTCAGTCTTATTGTGGGAACATCTAGCCTTTTTGGGCATGAACTTAAATCCCCCAGCAAGCCCTGGGAACTCGTAGTTTCTTAGGAGTACTGCATCACGCTGACAGTGTTTCCAGCATTCTCACCAACCCTCTGTTCCCAGGATCCTTTTGGGAAAACTGGGGTAGATAAAGCTGGTGCAAAGGTACAAGTTGGCCATGCAGATATAAGACCTTTGTCCTCAACAGTGACCTGCCAGGTGTTCCAGGATAAGTGAACCAGTTGTGAGTCTCAGAATCTCAGCCTGAGATTCAAAGACCTTTAAAGGGATTGCACTCGAGGCAGGGGTGCTTCCTCTGACGCCACTTTGCTCAACTGCTATAATGGCTGGGAATGTTCATTGGCTTAGAAGACAGTCTACTTTTTACGAGTGAGCTGTCAGTTTGAATTGCATATCAATGGGCTGAAGATCGGGAA
>NW_015236782.1:0-668 GCF_001447785.1 Gekko japonicus | reverse complement strand
CAGTATTTTATGGGAGCAATTCAGTGCAAGGAAACAAGATTGTTAGAAAACAAAAGAATCATGGGTTCAGTTCACCCAAAGGTGCACCTAACGAGATGTGGAGATTTAGGTGTCAAAACAGGAGGGATGAGAAATTTGAAATCAGAGCAAGCATCCTCCGATAACTGTAGAAATATCAGCTGACCATCAGTGTTCATTACTAGCGAGCCATCAGATCTAATAGCATTTCTGTTACAGTATCTTACCCAGAGTCTGTGTTGTGTCTCTTTCACCACTGATTTTTGTTTCTGTGTTGATTCTGAAAGTATAAAATCCATTGTCTGATTGTGTTTGGGTTGATTTCTACATGAACAGGGTTTACGTTTCCCAAACCAGGGTTGATTTCTCAGCTGGAAAAGGGGAAGGAAGAGTGGTTACCCAGTGCCCAAATTCTGCAGGAAGGGAAGAGCCAGAGAGACACAAGCTCAGGTAAGAGAGCTAAAAAACCCCTGGAACGGCCAGCCCCTTGATAGGGGGTTTCTAATACAAATCACAAATAACATCCAGTAGAGCCAAGCTGCCAAACTTTCACAAAGGTGACAAGTCTGAGTTTGGACTCTAGAATTAGGATTCAGTCGTTACGGTTCACGTGATCCCCTTTCTCTAAAGGTAGGAGGCAGCTGAAGACT
>NW_015236781.1:0-668 GCF_001447785.1 Gekko japonicus | reverse complement strand
CTTCCAGCCCGACCTCCCCTCCAGTGCCTTGGCCCAGGAAGTTCTGGCACTGGCCAGCTCCTCCTCTGTTGGCTCCACAGCTGGCTGACCCCACGGCGTGAACTCTGCAGCTGGCCCTGGCAGTGTGGGCTCTGCTGTGAGCCTGGGCTATACGCTGCCCCCCTCAGCTCCTCTGGACTTCCCTCTCTCTCTGCCACCCTGTTTTGACTGCCAGCTAATGCCGCTAGTCCTCATGACTTCACCCCTGCCTCCGCTGTTGCCTGCCATCCTATAAGTTGTCCTGCCAGGTGGCGGGCTCTCCCAGAGGTTGTGCATAGGTGGGTCAGGGACATGGCTGTTGGAGGCTTGGCAAGGGTGCTGGTGGCATTTTCTTCCCATGACCCTGCTGCTGGCCCCGAACAACTACATTCATGATTATATAGAATCTTGTATTTTATTCAGATCTCTTTCACTTTTATTGCACAATATTCTGCTTAGAGTATGAACCCTTAAGAAAGAAGTAAACTTCCCTCTATATATCTTAATTTTAGCCTAATCTTTTGAGTCAGTGTAAAGGATAAAGTTTACATATATACATAGTCAATAAGGCTATGTGCACCTCCCAAAAATGTTTCTGCTCATGGATTCTGTGATGGTACTTCTCTTTTATTTTGTGTGGTTAGGTATGA
>NW_015236780.1:0-668 GCF_001447785.1 Gekko japonicus | reverse complement strand
GTAGGGATCCAAGAAATCTGATATTTCATACATGAGTCCGATCTCAGCCCAGCATCACAAACTTCTCCTATGCTGTCGGGGCACCCTTCTGGAATCTGAGCTATCGTCTGTACTATTTCTGACCCCGTTGCGACCAGACCCTGTAAGCGCTGATAAACTGGGACATCTTCTGGACTAGCCTGGGGGCTACCCAACCCTTCTCCTGATGGCGTCACCTTTCTCAGCCATTTTTGTGTCAACTCTTCATTGGGAATCTCAATATTACAATTCATCAAATTTGTTACCCAGCCACAAAACAGTTCTCCCATTTGTGTTCCTTCCAAATAGGGACCCTTTGTGCCCCCATTTATAAACGTGTGAAATGTTTTCTGTTTTGGCATGGTTATGTCACAACTCGATTCCCCATAGTGCACTGTCATCACACACACCTTATTATAAGTAAGGATGACCGCTACTTCCTGTGATAAGTCAAGTCTGGGTCCCGGGCATTGGATCCTACTTGTTCTTACTCCTCGTCCTTTTTGTACCATGGCGATGTTCCAAGTACACCTCCATCCCTTGGGTAGATCTACCTGATTCACCCTCACTCCCCACTGTTGTCCCCTCGACACAGCTTCTAATTTCGGGAGTTCTCCTTCCCCTTCAGCTTGTGCCGTGGAGAATAGGGG
>NW_015236779.1:0-667 GCF_001447785.1 Gekko japonicus | reverse complement strand
CTGCCTCGGAACTCAGGATAAGTATTTCTATTTTATCTTTTTCAATAAAGTATGAGCCTGGCCAACGCAGGCTATCCCACAAATGGTCGATATATATTACATGGTGCTACAGGTCCTAGTTGGGTACACATCTGCATTGGATGCAGGCCAGCAATTAGTACCCTGTCCGGTCCATGTTTTTTCAGTGTGGCCTCCGGGGAGATGTTAAGTCCACAGCTCACTATAGGAGTAATTTCTCCCTACATTTCAAGAAGGCACCTCTGTAAAGGAACATCCAGACCACTGATGTGTATTCACTGGGAATATTCTTATTGTTGCTCCTGCATCCACCATGGCTTACATTGCTTAACAGTCTTCAAGAAGTCTTTTCAAACCCCCAAAAGCTTTTGGAGAAGAAAAGCATAGTGAGCCCCTGTCACATTCAAGCGAGGGCACTTGGTGGCACATGCCGAGCTTCAGAAGGTGTTGGAATAATCTAAAATGGTTGAATATAAGGTGCCGGTGATCTTTTATGACCGTGCGATGCATCGAGAGCAGCTCCATCTGTCTTTTCCCCCTTTTCCTTAGCCCCTTTTTCACACACTGTCACAGTGGTGAAGCAAGAAACATCTGGTGGTCGCTGGGCTTGATTGCACTGGGCTTTTCTTGTTCTTCACATAGGACGTCC
>NW_015236778.1:0-668 GCF_001447785.1 Gekko japonicus | reverse complement strand
CTATTTTTGACTCATTATCTATATAAAATGTACCTATACAAAATGCATTTTTGTGCATCATTTCCAAGCTCCGTCTGGGATTCCTGCATTTACATGAACATCACACACTATCCGAAGATCTGACATCAGGATGATATCTTATTAAAAAATCCAGTCTTCATCTGCCTTACCTGTTCAATGTTATGGTTATAGAACCTCAAACTGAATTACATTTTTGCCTTCTGCAGGCTGAAAGAAACATTTTGTTACTTCCTTTGCTGATAAGAATCTCTACTGCAAGTATGACTCATTGGCTATTTTATGATCTAAGTGCAAGCAGACTTCAGATCAAATAGGCAACCTCAGTGGAGTAATTAAAGCGTGCAAATGAGGGGGGTGAGAATAGTTTGGTTGAATAAGTTCAGTAAAATGGATTCCAGCCCCAATTTATCAAACTCCTTGACGGCAGCTATTATTAGAAGATATCAAACCTGTCTGTAACAGAGCTGCACATTCACCCTGGGCTCAAAACACAAGCAAAGCTGAATAGAGAAGTTGAAGGTAGCTGTATCAGTCCAAAGCAAAAGTCAAAACAAAGCCATATAATGTCTTTTATTAAGATCAATAAAATGACACACAACAGTGTGCAAGCTTTAAAATTCTCCAGAACTCTTCATGATGCTGGATAT
>NW_015236777.1:0-668 GCF_001447785.1 Gekko japonicus | reverse complement strand
ACATGAGATGAAATCTATTCATCAAAGGTTTATCTTGCCATTCTTCCAAGGAGTTCAGGGTAGGTTACATGGATCTCACTTTGTCATCATTACCCTCATGACAATCCGGTGACATAGATTAGACTGAGAGAGACTGATTGGACAAAGGTCACCCAGTGAGCTTTCTTGGCTGAGTACTGATTTGAACCTCAGTCTCTGAAGGCCTAGTCCCCACTGTAACCACTAGACCATACTGGCACAATAAAAGATGGAAGTTCCTCCTATCTAGAACCAGAAGTCCTTCTTCAAACAGCAGCTGGGTTTGTATGAATACTTGCAGCACAAAAATCTGCCAGCCCCTTCATCTCTCAGAGACAACTGGAAATGTTATAGTTGCAAGAAGCCACAGTTTGTCAGAATCCCTGAAAGCTGAAATGACTGTGTCATAGAATGAGCCACCAGCAGATGATATCATAGGTCAGCACTGGTAATTATTCTTTAGCACCATGGAGCACAGCAAAGACATTTGAAGAATAGGTAGAAGATGTTGGCTTGGGTCCACCGGTAACTTCTGTGGATGGAAGGGTTTCCCAGCCATAAAGTGCAACTTCCCCTTCTTGCTGCAGCCCAAAATAATCCCAACTATTGCTCCTGGGGTACAGAGAACCCTCCCTAAAAATTGCATGAGG
>NW_015236776.1:0-668 GCF_001447785.1 Gekko japonicus | reverse complement strand
AGTGAAATCAGCAGTAGCTTTTCTTGAGTTTTACATGAAATGCACAAGTAGGTGGTAGGTACAGTGCGTATAGTAAGTCTGAAAATTTGCTTTGTGTGTTCGTTGTGCAGTCTTCAGTTACATGTGCTCATTTTGCAGCCTTTCAGTTCTGTAAGTCTGTATGTTTTGGTAGCGCATGCAAACAACACGGTCATTAGACTTTCACCTTGGCAATCTCTGTTTCAACCCATCTGCCTTAACTGTGTGTGTGTGTTTTTAAAATATATAAAGGAGAGAGAGGCTTTAGTGCAAGTGGGTGATCTGCTTTCATCATCAGGCTTTGAAAAACTAGGCTGTACGTTTTCTTAATGGATTAGGATTTTCAGTAGTGATGAGTGAGCTATAAACCAACCAAAAAAAACAACCCAACAAAAAACTAAACTGGTCTAGGTGGCAGGCAGGCAGGCAGGCATCTGTTGTATAAGAGAATTATACAGGTTGTAGGAGAACACAGATAAAAGCGGAAGGTGTCTGATGTTTGGACGGCTCCTGCTCTGTTAATTCAGCAGAGCTCTTATTCAGTGGTGTCAAGTTAGATCATCCTCTCCTGCTTTTGTGCAGAAAAAGGCAGAAAAATGTTGCAATAGATTTGTTTTCAATAGACTGCATAGTTTTAAATTAAAATCTGT
>NW_015236775.1:0-668 GCF_001447785.1 Gekko japonicus | reverse complement strand
CTGCTGCTTTTGACCACTACACCACGCTGGCTCTCAGTTACATGTCCCAGAATCTCCATGGTATTCCCAAAGGCCACAAACTGCAGTAGCACACCTTCTTCAGGTGCTTGCAGCATATCATCTCCACCCCACCCACCCCAACTCAAAGAAAACGGCTATCCATGCACTCACTTTGCTGTTCGCGCCCTGTGCCTTTATCTTTTGCAGAAACATGAACGATCCCATTAGCGTCAATGTCGAAAGTCACCTCGATCTGAGGAACACCCCGTGGAGCCGGGGGAATCCCAACCTGGAATCACAAAAGTACTTTGCTGATGGTTCACAGAAGAGGATCACTTATTGGAAAGTTTTGGCATTGTGAAATATTATGGAGCTCAAGGTCTGATTCAATGAATAACTCACAGGTTCAGCACCACAAAGAAGCAGCTTTACATATTTCTCAACGTATCTACAAGATTATGGGACGGACTCCACTTAGTTTCCATGCTTGGAAGGGATGATTTCTACCAATTCCCCATGATAGGTCCTCAAGATTCCCCCCACCCCAGGTACTGAACACACATGAAGCTGCCTTATACAGAACCAAACCATCCATCTAGGTCAGTACTGTCTATTTAGACTGCCAAGCAGTTCTCAGACCTTTCATATCACCTACTACCCGGTCCTTT
>NW_015236774.1:0-668 GCF_001447785.1 Gekko japonicus | reverse complement strand
AGTAACTTCCCAAGAATAAATTTAAAAGATTCTAGTTCTGTCTTCTACAGCAAAAGACCTCCAGCACATTTCTTTATGAGCAAACAAAAACTTCAATTTCACCAATGTTAATGCACACACGAAGGCCCTCATTGTATTGCTGCCAGACTCATAGAGAGAGTTTTTGCGTGGAATTTCATGCTTCTTAGTTTTCTTGAATCTTAAATGTCAAGAAATTCCACAAGTTTATCCAAACTTGATAATATTTCTGCCGTTTGTAGTGTGGGTAATTACTATGTAAATTACAGGCTACGCTTGAATGTTTGAAGTGAGGAATTACAGATAATTTCTGGTGTGTCGGTCCAGTTTCTATGGTAATTTGAATAACAGTAAATTAATTGCTGGCTGTTGCCATGGTTCTTAATGGCAATTCCAAGTTGATAATATTTGTAAATTACAGGAAATCCTTTTTCATGTCCTGGATTCCTGTCAACATACTCCCTGGGACGTTCCCAAAAGCTGTCACAAGTAAGAGTGTGAGGTCATCCAAAAAGGTAACTTGTTTTATATCGGCTGGCCTTTAAGAAGAAATGCTTTCCTGTATGGCAATCAAGGCTGGCTGGCATATGCAAGTTGGTCACTGAATGACTGCCATATCAACCAAAGGTTTAGTTTAATGAAGAAGAAGA
>NW_015236773.1:0-668 GCF_001447785.1 Gekko japonicus | reverse complement strand
GCGTTAATATACTACAGCAGTCATGGCAGAACCAGTGAAGTGATAAAACATAGCAATAATGAAAACTTGCAAACATAAATACAAAGTCCTGTTGCCAGTAAATATTTCTACGAAGACTGTTGTGTCATCATGAGGAACCGCATCATCTCTTTCTGTTTCGTTAGCAAACCGAGACTTTATGCGTTTGTTCCCTGACAGGGCGTGTTCTAGAGATCCTTCCTTGTCGATTGCCAACAGAGTGAAAGAAATGTATGAAACTTATTGCCAGAGGACGCAGGCTCAGGGAGAACCTGGCACCTTTCCCAAAGGTAAGGTAACACTCTGCTCATATACAAAGGCACTTCCTTTGTATTTGCTGAACATCGTGTGGCCTGTTCAGAGTTCTGCAGGGATTTAAAATGTACCATCAAAGGATTTGAAGAAAGAGAGGGGAAGAACTATGTGTACTGTTCAGAGTTTCTTGGAGAAAGGGCAGCTTTAAACATGCTCGATAGATAACCACATTTTGGGCCTTCCAAACGAAAGCTGGCAAATCCTTATCTGGTGGCCTTTAAAGTAATTTTAACCCATCATACACGGAAACGTTTTCCCTCTGGCAATATTGGATGCAGGCCAAATCTCAGTTATATGTTTGAAAGGCATATTTGTTTACAACAATTTTTGGAATT
>NW_015236772.1:0-668 GCF_001447785.1 Gekko japonicus | reverse complement strand
TTGTCCAACCCCACAAAACAGTTCACTGATGTTTTATTAGGATTTCTTCTATACTTCATAAAATGGTGAATGGCTAGAATTTAAATTTTGCCCACTCCATCTAGGGAAAGCTGACAGTAAAGGGCTAAATCCAGCCAAAGCCAAGCACTTGTACATTCCATTCACTTCAGTAAGTGTGGGAGGGACCCATTCTTCAGCAAACAGGGCAAGTTTCAGGAAGCAACTCTGACCACCTTCTCTTTCCCCAGCAGCTCTTGTGCCCTTTAAAAAAGAGGGCTGAGGCATGCCTAAAGGAGTAGGCAGTGCGGGGCTACATTTAAAAGAGGCTGCAATTCATCATACAGGCTGGAACCATCCCCGCACACTCTTGAAAAAGTAGAGCACGTTTCACAGAGCAAAGGCTCACACAAAAGTGTGGAGCAGGGCGTCATCCAATTCCCCCTTTTTTCTTATAGCTTCACATGCCACATTCCTTATTTTGGGGGGTTCGCCAACTGACAGCAGATGCTTTTAAGCACTGAAAGGGGTTGCTGGGGGTTGGGAAGGAGGCAAAAATTGCTTCCAGGGGCTCAGTCTTTTTGTGGACACTCCAAAGTCTTGCACTGGATTCTCTCCTGCTGGAATCAATAGGATTTAAATTCACTTAACTTTGGCTGGACCCTGCTCAA
>NW_015236771.1:0-668 GCF_001447785.1 Gekko japonicus | reverse complement strand
TCCCTCTCTCTCATACCCCCTCCTGCTGCATACATAGACAAGGCCTCAATCACATCACTGTTTGTGCACTGTTGTCATTCACTGCCTAACAGACACATACACAGACACGTGCTCATACAGACACATACATAGCGTAGGAAATAGATGCATGTCTGGGAGATCCATGAATGGATCTTCCGAAATTTTTAAAAACGGAAATACCAGGGTCCTGACTTTGACTGGGTTAACGTATAGGGGACAGTGGATTTGACCCTTCCCCCTGTATGGTTGCATCAACTGAAACTGCACCCACCCCATGCTGTGGCTGACAAAAGAAAGGGCAGTTGCCTGTTCTCGGAATGGTCATCATTGCATCCACACTGATGGGCTTTATGCCTGTCCAAAGGGTATGTTTAGGTGCATAAATCTTCTCCCCTCCGAGACACAGCTTAGACGGTGTGCACACAAGGGGGAGTTGCACCTTCACACTCAGTGAAGGGGACAGGATTTTACACCTAAATGCCAGCTCTAGAAGACTGTGAATCAAGGCTATGTGCAAAGCCCACCTGGGTGATGCACAGATGGGCCTGTCAGTTATAATGAACATTTCACAAACATATGGGGAATTAGCAGATGAATAAACTATGCCAAATCAGAATGAATACCACTGAAGGTAGCACAGAAAACAG
>NW_015236770.1:0-668 GCF_001447785.1 Gekko japonicus | reverse complement strand
ATAAAATATATGAGACTAAAACAGTGGAGGAGGCATCGATTTTAAATGGATGGTTCCCCCCCCCTTCTTTTTTCCTTGCAGGAAATCAGTGACAATGAAATATTAGAATTGGTACACAGTGCTCTTGGGAGAATGACCGTCATACGGCAGATCTTCCCTCTGACAAGGGAGAACAATCAAAGGTGCATGAGGAACAACCACCGGATATCTTCACTCCTCTGTGATCCTCAGGAAGGTTATCTACAAATGCTGCAGGTCAGTTGACGGTCCTGAGCCCCCATCCCCTTGTAACCCCTTGGGAAAATGCCATGATGTTTGGCTTTGCTTGCTGAAGTTTTTTTTAGGATCACTAGAACAGGAAAATTGCCAACGGAAACACTTAAATCTCTGTGTGCTCCATTTGCCAAGTATGGTTCCTAGGTAACCCAATTATCTCACTTTTTCTTCCAGTTCCTGAATGCTTTTGGTCTGAGATTGTGGGTAGAAATTATCACCAGCTCCTGCTAACTCCCGTTTGAGAGTTACTTTGTGCAAATCAAACCCCACAAGTGCTTTCTGTTGTTCTGCCAGCTGTCTTTCGGCATGTTTAGACATGTCATAGGTACAAATTGATTTCCAAAGAGGGGAGATCGAACATGGAGATTCTTCAGGCAAGATGAGCTGAAACT
>NW_015236769.1:0-668 GCF_001447785.1 Gekko japonicus | reverse complement strand
CGGCATCAGGTGCATCCGTTTTCGTGCACTGTTCCGTCGATGTGTAGAATTGCCTGCATGTATCAGTTCCTCGATTTTTAAAAACAAAACAGAAACAAAGACACAAATGAAGCACACACCGGAGCATGTAGGATGCGAGCCAATTGTGGAAGTCCTCTGTGCAAAATCAAAAGGAAAGCAGAGGGGAAGGCGAGCCCGGGAGTACCTGCGGTCCAAGAACAGAATGAAACGCGGGGAACCGGCTTTGTGGTTCACGTAGCTCATGTGTTCACCATGATTATGGGGGAGACTTCTGTGAGATGCACGCAGGCCAGACTGTGAAGCATTCTTGGCTGCAAGTCCCCATCTCCAAAGGACTCTCGATGTGTCAAAAGAAATGATATTTGAGTCGAGATTGGAATCTGCGAGGATTCGTCCTTAATCAGACATGCCGATGGTGACATCGCCTTGGCTTCCCACCATGTTAATGTTCCAGGCGTCAAGAACACGACTTCAGAAAACAAGAAGATGGGAGCCAGGGAAGGAGATGAAGGAGGAAGACAAAATTCATTTCTTGCACTGCTTTCTTCTTGGCCTACAAGAGTTCCGAGCGATATATGTGAGGTTTCTCTGTTTTATCCTCAGAAGAAACATAGTCAATTCTAAGGATGCCAGCCTCCAGGTGGGAC
>NW_015236768.1:0-668 GCF_001447785.1 Gekko japonicus | reverse complement strand
AGGGTATAAATTGAATGAATAAATAATAACAATAACAATCACTTATAGAAGGAAAACCAGACATATAAATTCAAGTTTACTGTGGATTTGGGGGTCGACACCTCCCCTCTCCTCAATCCCTGGTGATCGGGGAGGGGGTGTGTGGGTTCTGTACCATCTCAGACATTCTCCTGCAGCAAGTTAAATAAGAAAATAAATTCACACTGTTCCATAAAAACTTGATGGGAAGCTGCTCTTATTTGCATAGCCTTGCCCTAGATTCTTGGTCATGCTACAGACATAATTCCCAAACTGGGTCACGAGCTACCCTAGCATGATAGAGAGCTAGGAGAAATAAAATACTTAAAACCATGAAAGATTTCTCTGAGTCCAAAGCATTCAACGATAAAGGAGGTTGCCCACGGTTTCTTCGCATGATTTACTGTTTTGGCATCATCAGCCTCTTTGGGGTGGTTGGTGCTACGGAGGGGTCTGCTGTGTGTCTGGATCAATCAATCACAGCTGCTGCAGAGATGTACAGAACTATCCACCTATAAAAAAGAGGCTGCTTACTGCCTCTCTACGTGAGTCACTGCTTTAGGCTTCTCCCCTTCCAGCAGGAGGCATCCCCAGGTGAGTGCAGACACACAGGGGGTGGGATTCTGCATGAGCAGGTAATTCTTACTCTT
>NW_015236767.1:0-668 GCF_001447785.1 Gekko japonicus | reverse complement strand
CCTTAAGTGCCTACAGAATCCCAGAGAGGGAGAGATTTAGGGTGGGTGAGATCCACAAATTGTTCACCCCTCCTGTGATACCTGGCTTATTTCATTTAATCAATGAAACTTGTATCCAGGAAATTTTTTGCAGATAGTCATTCAAGCCTTCAAGCCTTATCGCAACCACTTGGCAGTTCTTCTGTTTTCTGGGGGTGGGGGGAGTGATCTGTAGGAAATGAGAAGCCTGCCCGGGGCTTGGCAGGTTTTGCTACTTACCCTGAGCATACAGAGATTCTTTGCCTTTCTTATACTGAGTCACTTTGTGGGGCTGGTGCTTGCCACACTTCTTGCAGTAAGTCCTGCGGGTTTTCGGGACGTTCACCTAGCAAGAAAGAGTATCCGCTTCAGAACAGCAATCATGTTTTCCTACACTGTATTTCTTTGGTAATCAAATCCCTCCCCCCACAAAACTCAGGCTCCATCTTAAAGGAACAGATCTGGTAGCAAAACCTTTCTGTTAAGAGCATCATATAGTTGTCCTCTTTCATTCTACAAATACTGAAGCACTGAACACCCCTGCTCAGTAGAATAAAATAAAATGCCAGAATTTCCCCCAGTTAGAATAGGGAATAGGGATGTGCATTTGGTTTGTCCAACGGGTGGGGGTTCAGCCAGTTTCAGCCAAT
>NW_015236766.1:0-668 GCF_001447785.1 Gekko japonicus | reverse complement strand
GAAGTCCCGATTATTATAAGGGGAGAGATGCTCCAGGTGTTGGTCATGCTGTGTGCTTGGAGCTGAGCCCTGCTTTCCCGGCTGGTCACATGTTTGAGCAGACACATGCAGTCACTTGGTGGATCGTAGTGAATGTAGCTATTATTCTTTTATCACAATTGTAAAAATAAACTAAAACGAATCTTCAAATAATTTATTGTTACTACTGGAAATATTCCCTAGTTATGTACACTTACAGAATATCTGGAGGAAAATGAAATAAGACTAGAATATTATACTAAAAACCTTAAAAATGTGCAAATTTCAAATCACGCTTTTGAAATAACATAAATATTTTAACCTCTTCACGTTTAACAAAAATTCACAATATTATGTATAGAAAGACCAACAATAATGGGATTTAAGAACTGTTTCACATTAAGGTGAAGACAGCTAATAATAATAATATCTAAGATTGAAAGCAAAGGAATTTACTTTTTTGAGTACGTTGTTTTCTGTAAGTCATTCTCATAGGGGAAGTAAGAAGTAGGGATTACAATGAGCAGGGGAAAAGTTAGTATCTTGAGTTGAAAAGCTTGTAATATTCTTTTGTTGCCTAACACAGAAAGAGGTGCATGGATCTGATAGATTACACAGCTTGAGATAACGGGACAACCTGTATTGAATGC
>NW_015236765.1:0-668 GCF_001447785.1 Gekko japonicus | reverse complement strand
AACCAGCTCTCCCCGCCACCCATGCGCAAACCACCCTGCACACCTTTCACATTTGCAGCAACTTTCCCTCTGCACCGAGCCCCAAGAGACCCCGCCCGCCTTCGTCTCTGACTCTCAATGATTGGTCCAAAGTCCCAACTCCCCTCCCTTTCCTCTGGCTCCGCCTACCACCTCGTCGCTTGTTGGTCTGAGCTCTCCTGGCGCCTCTTGAGTGTACAGACCTGAAGTTGGCGAGGCGCTGCCGATAGCTGCTGGGGTTTCTCACGGTCTTTTCCGTCCGCGAGAAACAGAGTGAGTGACGTCCTCACGGAGTGGGGGAGAGAGATCCTGTGTGCCTAGTTTATGGAGGAGGGGGAAGAGTAGCTTGCAAATATGGGGGAGGAGGGAATGTGTTTATGTCTGGGAACGCTCTGTGTTTGGGTACTGGGAGAGAGAGAAAGAGGGCGCGCGGGGCAGGCGTCTGCCCTACTGGACTTCTCTCCCACTTTCTCATGAGCGTGAGGTGAGCGACTGGCTTTCTTTTGCTAAGCTTTCTCTGCTCTTCCACTTCAGCAGTGCGTCTTCCATCGACGCCTGATTTAGGGATCGAACTTTTGTTCCGTGCCCCTGTCCAGAACTGCCTGGTTCTCCAGCCAAACCACCCCAGTGATTACTTGGGCCGACACAAA
>NW_015236764.1:0-668 GCF_001447785.1 Gekko japonicus | reverse complement strand
GAGGATGGACCGTAAACCAAGAAAACCACAGGATTGTCTTCTCAATCACTTCTTCCTCTAAATAAACTATAAGAATGTCAGGCGGAAGCGGCTTCCTCTGGAGCCATCCTATTAACAGCAATTGGGTTATTCTGGAATAAATAGGGGAAGCTGGTTGGAGATTGCACCTAATGCTGAAATTCTGAAGTACTAATTGGAAGTAAATCCCAACGGGATCAGTGGGACACATAACCTCCTTTTGCCTCTGATCTTTCTTAATTTTGGTTGTAGAAGAAGGGGAGCTTTCTTACTTCTGGGTTTTCATCTTGAAAGGCTAGGACTGGGATATTTTGGACCACCATCTCCAATGTGAACCTCTGGGCCAGTCAGACCACCTGGAGAGGCCCTGCTTGGTTGTTCCTTTGTCATCAGAGTTTCAGCAGGTGGTTATATGGGAAAGGACCTTCTTGGTGGTGGCACTGAGAAGACTCTGGAATTTCCTCTCGTGGAGCTGATTTGGAGCTATCCTTTTGCAGAGGGATCAAAGTGGTTATTTTTTCGGCTGTCCTCACGAGCGAATGGATTCTGTCTCTGGTGTTGCTTTCTTGCTTATTAAATTGTGTATGCCACCTTTCTTCTGTCATGAATCTGCAAATGCCTTACGTAGGGAGATCTCTCATCTACATACT
>NW_015236763.1:0-668 GCF_001447785.1 Gekko japonicus | reverse complement strand
TCCCAGGGGCTGGTGTTACACATCTGCATTCCCCTTCTACACCTGGAGAAGGATTTCCAAAACCTTGGTGCACAGCGTCCCAGTTAGATCGCTAGCTTCAGGTCTGGAGGCTCTAGGTCCATCTCTGACCAGGCTACTATAACTGAATGGGTACCAGACCTGAGGAAGTTGAGTGCCCCAGTAAACATGCAGCTGCAGGAATGGCAAAGTGAGATTGTGCTCAAAGCTTAGCAAGTGACATGGGTTTAGAGCGGGGCTTTGCCAGTGGTGTCAACAATGCCCAAGTCAAGTCCATTGCTGAAATTTTGCCTCAAGCAAAAATTGACATGTTCTTTTGAGTTTCATCCAAAGTCATGGAGGCATTTCAGTGGTATTTAAGCTGTTTTGCTAAACCTATGAAATGTCTCAGGGACGTTTCACACATCTCTCTCTAAGTAGTGATAAGAGGGATGCATGGTGACCAACTGTCCTGCTTAACAAATCTCTTTCACTTCCCTTTGCCCTCTAATGGGGCTGGCCAATACTAATGGCTGAAATCGAAGCGGGTGAGAAGCTTTCCCTAACAAGTTAGGTGTCTGTGTCAGGATTTGATTGCTTTAGAACAGATAATTGTCTTCTCTTTGCCTCTTCCCCAAATAGATTTGTGTATGTGTGTGTGTGTGTGTGTG
>NW_015236762.1:0-669 GCF_001447785.1 Gekko japonicus | reverse complement strand
TCCAAGCACGCATGAAATTCGTGTGCACAGAGTGCAAATATTTAGAAGGAGACTGCAGCTCAAACTGTGCTGTAATCTTCAAAATGAGGGTGGCAACTTGTTTTTTTCAGTCATACTTAAAATGTTCAGAGCAGGTGCTGTTATCTTTTATGTGCCCACCTGGTGGTGCCATCACACCAATTATTCCAGCATCATCGCTTCCACACAGACTTGATGATCCCAGGCCTACCAGTAAGGCAATGAAATGGAACCACTTGCAGACCAGATAACAGATTTTTGCATAGCTGGGGTTTGCTGGATATTAGTTTCATACACTAAAGAAGATATTCCCCAAAGCAACCTGACGAGGACAGAGCAGGCTTTTTGCTCTTAGAAAAGGAGGAGGAGGAGGATTGTTGAAGCCACAACAGACTACAGATGTGGGGTGTGCATTTCCTAATCCTAATTTCCTCAGGCCAGAAAATGTTTCATTTTTAAGGTCTCAAATACATTAAATAGTGTGCGGGGCAGAAGAAATTCACACAAAAACTTCCCTGAAACTGAGAAGGGGGAGAAGACCATTTGTATCATGTAATCAAAGGCAAAGTTAGGACTGTGGATGCATGCTTTAAGGTGCTCATTTCCTAATCACAATGCTTGTACACGGGTCGTTTCGTAGAAAAAGAGCTA
>NW_015236761.1:0-668 GCF_001447785.1 Gekko japonicus | reverse complement strand
TTAACCACTACACCAAACTGGTTACAGTGCATTTTGCCTCCTGCATCTTCAGCAGAATTGCCAGCTAAATTGAGATTCTTCTATCTTTGTGGCTGGTGTTCTGATGAGGCACTGTGTTGGAAGAGTGTGGTGTTGCTTTTTTCCTTCCCCTTCCAGCTCTTGGATCAAGGCTGCAAATGATCAGGTGCATGAATTGATAACATGTCACACTTGTGTTACCGAGGAAAGCATCCTGGAATTATTTTCTAAGCTCGTTTTAGGTACAAGTTTCTCAGTGCTCTCTCCAGCCTTAGGATCCAGCATCCAGCTTTAGTAGCTGTGAAATGCAAGTGTGTGGGTACCAGCATCTGCTCTGCCTGTTCCGCTCAGCCTCCTCCAGATCAGCTGCCCCCGTGCAAATCCCATGTAGACTGGGGGAGCTGTTCATGAAACCAAGTCACTATGTTGTGAATGTGTTTTGGGCACAGCCCCATCAACGTGAGATTTGCTTCAGCGGACCCCGACCTTGCCAGTTGATCCTGCTTTTCCCTAATGGTCCAAAGGAGCTAGGCAGTGCCCCCTGCTTCTGTTGGCTCCCTGCCACTCTAGCCTCTGGCATGATTGTGGACATCTGCCAGCATACAGCATACAGCTTCAGCTTACCCCCATTGATGACAGTAATAAAGATT
>NW_015236760.1:0-668 GCF_001447785.1 Gekko japonicus | reverse complement strand
GGAGAGTGAGATCAAAATTGCCCGTATCAAAGGGGAAGAAAACTTAAAGGAAATAAAGATCCTAAGAAAACTTTGTAATTGTGGGCTAAGGGGGTATGTTTAGACCTCTTATAGACTCTCAGCTCGTTACATCAGGAAGCACAGGGGTAGTTTTCACAGTGGTAGGGGGTCAGTAGGGGGTGCCCCTTGTGGGATCATTGTTTGTAAACTTCTTTATCAATGGCCTGAAGTCAGGTGGAGGCGGCAGATCACAGCAAGCTAGAGAACAGAGAATTCGGCGCTCACTGCAAAGTGCGTTCCTTTAAACTAACCATTTCCAAACAATTGGTAGCCTCAAACAATTTACCTCATTCCATAATTTACAAGTATTAAGGAACCTTCAGCATAATAAAGCCTGCAGAGAACTGCTGGTTAGAAAAGGAGCCACTTACTCCCCGAACAGGTGCCAATGTTTTATGTTTTTAGGGGTTATATTTTGTAAATTGCCCTGGGCTGGTTCCCTGGGGAGGAGGCATAGACATTTTCAGAATAAAATAAATAAGAAGTTGAGTGTTTCGGCAGCTGCGATGTCGTCCCTCCGTTTGGAATTCCAGGAGAAGACCAGAATAGATAACAAGGAGAGTTGTGGTTGCCACCAAAGGAGAGGTGGCTTTATTTCGTGTGGATGT
>NW_015236759.1:0-668 GCF_001447785.1 Gekko japonicus | reverse complement strand
TGATTGCTGAGAACTGAAGCTAGCAAATAATCTTGTGACGGACTCCTGTGGCTTTATATTCCACGGAGGTCCTTCCCCTCCACATGCTCCACCTCCACATCTCCAGGAAGTTCCCAATCTAGAGCAGCAACCCACACCCTAAATCTGAAACTATCCTGCCTAACATGAACAAAATCAGGGAGAAAGCTGAAGCAGAGGACTTTTCAGTTTGCTGTTTCGCCCTTAAATCTATGGTTTTGTAAAAGCTCTTTTGAGGTTCATGCCCTTTCTTTTGCATTGTTCGGGAAGGAATCTGCTGCCGATGGCAGCAAATTTGTCCTCATCTCATAAAATTGTGTTCCGTCCTCTCCAGCAAATGATTCTGACATCCTGGGGTCTGGATCAAGTGCAAGGAGACGAGGAAAGAGGGGAATAGCCAAGCAGAACTCGCGTAAGCGACACATTATTCTCCAAAACGTAGAGGGGTGTCTTGGAGGTCATGGGTCTGAATGAAGTAGTGCTACCGAGCATGATCTCACACGAGAGAGTCTTGCCCTTTTTAGTACAGGGCATCCAAAAGGAATGCAGAACCAGGCCAAGGTTTGTCTGAAAAGTAAATGCAGTGGAGACACAATGTATTTTTGCCCCATACACTCACGCACCGGTACACAGGAAAGTCTGATTCAAGC
>NW_015236758.1:0-668 GCF_001447785.1 Gekko japonicus | reverse complement strand
GGAGGCTCACCTTGTTGGTGGCACAATCTCACCACAGACATCTCCTTCATTATCATCATAGCCAAAGGATTCAGAACTCTTCTTTCTTTTTTGTAATTTGGTGGGCGTGGGGAATAGGAGAAAAATACTATATGGGATTTTAGTTGTGCTTTTGTGGAAGAAGAGGACAAAGAAAGGCAGTCTCTCAGTCATCAAAAACGTGGCCATCAACATTGGTCCTCTTTATTTTGTGCCACAGGAGAATGCAGTGGGTGTTACAAAAATTACAAAACATGTGGTCCAGTGCAGGTGGAATTGTTTGGAGTGGTCATCTTGATTTATAGAAGACCTTGGACATATAACTAATTTCATCCTCAGTTCCCCATCTGGAAATGAGAATTATACACAGAACATTAAATGAAACAGGGGCAGAACATGAACAGTTTCCTTTACCAGCCCATTGATTGTGCCTCCTTTCAGTACATGTACACTGTTTAAATACTTCCAAATGTGTTGTAGGCCAATCTTACTGAAGCTGTCAAATCAGTCACTTGGCTTGTTTCTGGTGACTTTGGGGGACACAGCATTCTACACAGCACATATCTTTCGTTATTTTTATTTGCAAAGGATACTAACAAGTGGCAATAATAATGGGAGGACTGGAATTTTGAGAACCACCATATTTGGAG
>NW_015236757.1:0-668 GCF_001447785.1 Gekko japonicus | reverse complement strand
CCCCCTCTGCAGTATGGTGTACTTGGTACAAAGAGACATTGTGCAGTCCTTCAGTTCCAACAGGAACCGGAGGATGAGAGGGAAATAAGCCTGCTCAGCCCCAATCCTTGAGATTTTTTTGGGAGGGGGATGGATTTTCCAAATTATTTTTCTGCAATCTGTCAGACCCCCCTCCCCTCCCAAGATTTTGCACCTTCTGTATGAGTTTTAGAGACCATCAATGTAGCCAGTAAATGGCTTGTAACTGCGGTTTCATGTTCAAGAGAACTTCCCATGTTGTTTCCTTTGAATGGAGAAGTACATTCATAGCCTTATTTAAATGGCGATTAAAGATGCCTTAAAACATGAATGGCTCCTCACTTCTGGGCCACAAATGTTTCCATTGCGGCATTTGTTTGTCCAAAGGTTCCAGAGAACATGATGTCCTTGGAAATGAAAGCCCCGTGTCAACATCCTGTAGATCAGAGCCATTAGATTGGCTCTCAGACACTTATTCTCTTTTTAGTAGTATATTAATAGTAAGATTATTATCAACTGTTTATATTTAACTAAAGGACTTCCGACCACAAGCTACAGAGAACACATGTTGAATGGGAGGTGGGAACTCTTAGCACTTTATCGGGGGTTTTGCGCTCAGAGCAAAATACGTGTTAAAAAGTAGATTTTTT
>NW_015236756.1:0-668 GCF_001447785.1 Gekko japonicus | reverse complement strand
CTCCTTGCCTCAGGCCAGCTGACTCACAATTCACTAGTGTAGCCAACACTAGGGGTAATTTGGAGCAGGAGCGTGGGGGAACACCGCTCTGGGAGTTGGTGCCAGCCCCCCCACGTATGTGGGGGAAATGGTGGCATCAAGGTGAGGATGGAAGCAGTGGCAGCGTTAGAGTGGCACTGGCACACCGAGTTCCCTGGGGAGGCAGCACTGGTGCTGTGCCTGGGCTCAGCAGCCGCCCTGCAGGAGGAGCTGGGCCGGGGTTGGCGGTGGCTGCAGGAGCTCAGCACTGGCTAGGAGAAGTTCAAGGCTGTGATTTGGTCTCGTGACATCAGGGCCTCCCCCCACCCTTTCTGCTGCCTGCCGGACCTGGTAAGTAATGGGGCAGGTGCAGGCTACCCCCCATGCACCGCTGCCGCGTCCCCACCACAGAGGAAGAGGGCATGCTGGGTGGCTCTCTCCTGGCTCGGCGAGCTCTCACTCCCTTTCTCTTGGCCACCTGCTGCACTGTGCCAGCTGCACATGGGGTGGGTGGCTGGAGTTTAAACAGCGAGCAAAGCGCCCAGTCCAGAGCCCGGGCAAGGAGGCACTCTCCCTGTGGCTGGTATGCATCAGAGCTGGGCAGGTGATTAAGCCCTGGCGAAAGGCAGTGGCTGGATCCCATTTCAAAA
>NW_015236755.1:0-668 GCF_001447785.1 Gekko japonicus | reverse complement strand
AACATTGGCTTCTCTTATGTTCTTGCTGATCCTGGCAGTCCTTGAAGGGGAACTTATTCTTGTCTTGAGAAAAAAGTTAGCTTCTCAGAAGACATTCAAACTGCTCCCAGTTTTGCTTCACCAAGCAAGAATGGATGAAAAATGTGGGTACTGTCAGAAATAGAAAACTAGTTTAGTTTGTTCAAAATTCTTTCTTGCAAGGAGTTTTGTACAGAGAAACACTAAGAAATATTCTTTTCTCTCTCACCCTAGGAAAGCTTCCCTTTCATGGCTTGGTATCCTTCTGCACTTTCTTCTGCAAAAAGCTGAATATGTAACACTTGACACGGCATGCAAAGCCAGATTTAATGAGGCTAAATTAAAGGAAGATCTTTGTAAACGTGCCAAGATTATATGGCTAATTGAAATTTAATAGGATCCCGCTTTGTAAACAAAATTATACCCACTAGATGAAATAATATCTAAGATGAATCTAAATTTCATGATGTTGCAGCAATAATTATGCTTCCTCTGAGTCTGCAACAAATAATCTTAAAAGTAATCTACACCTCATTACAGGGGTAATTGAAATATTTCCATGCAGTTCATAACAAATTTTAATTCAGTATTATTCTGCTGTGTTGTTTATTGCAACATTTAAGCATTGTATATATTTTCTGAGTTCACTA
>NW_015236754.1:0-668 GCF_001447785.1 Gekko japonicus | reverse complement strand
CCCGTTCCTCTCCTCTCGAGTCGGTGCAGCTGCAGCCTGTGCCGGGAGGCACTGGAAATCTGTGGGACTTTTCTGAGCAATTGGATCCGTCAGATCGGATTAGCGCCTCGTGCCGGCCAGGCCGGGACACCCACCGGGCGGGCAGGGAGAGACCCAGCTGGGGAGAGTCACTCTCCATCAGCGGAAGACAGCTTGTCCCAGGATTAGAGCTGGCACGGCGCACCGTTCCACGCCCTGCCGTCGACTGGAAAACCAGGACTGCTTTCCTAGGGTCTGTTGAGGTTGGACAGGGGGTGGTGGTGGCTGATTCAACAACACCCATCTGCACATGCCTCACGGCGCCCATGCTCACCGTGTGTTGTTAGCGCTCGTGACAGAAGAGGTTTGGCAGGGCCCCTGTACCGGAGCCCGCAGAAACAGAACGGCTTGGCAGAAGGACGTACACAACTCGGAGGGGGTTCCTCGCTGCCTCAGTCGCTCTGGCAGGGCTAGTTTGGTTTCTGAGGCCAATTTGGGAGGGTTCCCCCCCCCCACTAGGGTCTCAGAAGGGAAGCTTTCAGGCTCGGAAAGAAAATACAGTCAGTAAATGGCTGTGATCGAATGGCAAGGAATCCCGATCGATCCAGGATCGAACAAACAAACAAGCAAAAATTCCCCGTCTCATGGAT
>NW_015236753.1:0-668 GCF_001447785.1 Gekko japonicus | reverse complement strand
GAGCATCAGAACCTGGGGGATTGGTAAGCCTATCTGCTTCTGTGCTTTTTAAGGGCACACTTCCATGAAGAAAGGACAGAGATGAGTGCTCTTCTCCTCACCTACTGATTATTTCCATGTCAGGAAAAGCTTCCCTTTCACTATGAAGTAGTGCTGATAAACGTTTGGCTGCCCTCCCACCAGACACCATTTCTCAGCAGAGACCAACTGCATGTCTTTCTTCTTTGCAGGCCGTTTTTTGTTCGCCTCGGAGAGCACAACCTCAAGCGCATAGACTGGTCCGAACAGATTAAAATAGCCTCCAAAGTGATCGTGCATCCTAGCTACGACCCGCAAACGAAGAACAACGACATCATGTTGATTAAACTTCTGCTGCCGGCGTGTATCAATGACAAAGTCCAAACTCTTCCCTTGCCCACCAGTTGCCCGGTGCCTGGGACGGAATGCCTCGTGTCAGGATGGGGCACGACAACAAGCCCACAAAGTAAGTTAGCAAGCAATCAGAGCTCATGAAGGCATGAGATGGGACAGGGAGTCATTTGGGCAGCATGCCTGTGGCCATTAGAAGGAGGTAGACAGGCCGTCTGCAGATGTTTTCCAAACAAGAGTGTGGAATTTTTTTGCTGTGGGGTGAGACATGTCACCCTTGACTTTGCAACCCTATGAAT
>NW_015236752.1:0-668 GCF_001447785.1 Gekko japonicus | reverse complement strand
GGCTACACCATGCCACCTTCCCTCCCAAGTGTTTTATTAGGACAACAGGAAAAAACACAGTGATCATCAGCAGGTCTGAGGCCCTTAAGGTTGCCAGGTCCCCCCTGGAGAGCAGCTTACTAGTGTTCCTCATCCTCCATTTGAGGACCCTTTTCATTTGAGTGACGGCTCCCAGTAAGAAGCCCTGTCTTACCATAGCCATGCCCACTTTCATAAAATCTTGGTGGGCGCCATATTGGGGGAACCCTGTACTAGATTCTTCCAATGCAAAAAGGAACAAACTGAACAACACAAAGATCAGGCTGCAATCATTGGCTTTAAAAATACAGCCTGGCAGCAACAATACAGTTGCAGTAGATGCAGGCTCAGCTGACTGACTCCCATACCAATTAACTTTTCACTTACATAAATTCCCATTACCTTATATAAGGTGATAACAGTCCAGGAAACATTTTCCAGCTGTTGTGCAAACAGATTCTCCCTCTGCTATTAAATTCACTGACTTTGCCTGACAGCGAAACAAACTAGTTCTTACATTAGCCAGTCTTTTCCTCATGATGCAGTCAAGCTATGGTTGCCAACTCTCTATTGGGAAATTCCTGGAAAGTTGGGGTGTGGGATATGATGTAATAAAAACCCAGATCATGCAGGGCTCTTTTTGTAGCAGG
>NW_015236751.1:0-668 GCF_001447785.1 Gekko japonicus | reverse complement strand
ACACTTAACCACTACACCAAACAGAAGCAAAGTCAGGTCACATCTGATGTATTTTATGTTTTCTGCTAAAAAGCTTGAATGTAGCAACCTCATGTATCCTATCGACATGCTCGTTAGGAGAGGGAGCTGTGATTGGTCCTCTGTTGATTAGGGCTGCCTCTGTTTAATGTGTGAAATTGGCCCCAAGCGTGGAGATTAAAAAAACAAGGCTGTTAAAAAGATAATGGTGTAAATTATAAAATGCACCTGCTTGTGGGAAGGCCTTTTAAGAGTTTTAAAATTCCTCCATGGTAGTGAAGAGTAATGATTTGTTTTTTTCTGTAGCTGCCTGATGTTAAACATTTTGCAGCTGTGGAACTGTGAATTGCATTGCATAGAGATATTGCCAGAAAAGACATAGCCTCCAGCAAGTAGTCTGAGTTTCATACTTTAAGATAAAATGTAAAAATGGAAGTTGTTTGCTGTGCACAAATTCTGGCTCTGTGGAGTAAACTCAGTTATGGATTACTGTGGAAATACTGCAAATACAAAATGGTGTATTTGCCCTCCAAGTGCAATATTGTTATATCTGCTGTTTTATCTAACATCTCTTATACAAAATTGAAAACGGAAGGTGAAGCTTCTTCCTATTGGGGTGGCTTTCATATCAATCTCCTTGCTTAACTGGA
>NW_015236750.1:0-668 GCF_001447785.1 Gekko japonicus | reverse complement strand
AAGAAGCCAGATTCCTGGTTCAGGACATGCACCTATTTGTTTTCCGTGATGGCATCGCATACTTCTCATGGCACCATCATTTCTCACTGTTTGATCCCCGAATAGCTGAGATGACTTATGTGCCTGATCTAGGAAGGAACAGCTGGGATAAGTCAATAACGCTGCAACAGAAGCAGGCGAGTAAACAGTGATGCTGAGAGAAATAACACAAAAAAGTGAATACCGCTAACGTGATCAAATTGTCTTTTCGGAAAACGGTTCTGCCCACTGAAATCACTGTTTTTGATCTAAAAATTGAACCTCGAGGGCATTTGGCACAGTTACGCGCATCCATGCAGGCTAGAACTGGAAATTTGTGTCAGGGGCAGGGAATGGAGGTGGACAGTTGAGAATGCAATAGAGAAAGTTTGAGTTTTAGCGGCGGTGGAAACTTAAGGTAGGTGAGGAAGAAATACTGGAGGATGTAGGAGGAAAACAGTCAGGACTTGGTCTTGTGAGGTCTTAAAACTGGCAGGGATGCTTGAGCACTTGTGGTTTCAGCTCACATTCTGTTTGCTGGTGGCAATCAATGAGCTGATTTTTGACAGGCTGCTTAGCTGTCCATGACGGGATCGTGCCTGTTGGACAGCTGGAGTTTCTGGGCTCCACTGGTGGACCTCCTGATGGCA
>NW_015236749.1:0-668 GCF_001447785.1 Gekko japonicus | reverse complement strand
TGTGTGTGTGTGTGTGTGTGTTGCGCCCGGAGCAGAAGGGCTTTGTCCTCCCCCTTGCCACAAGATTTCACCAGCAGGCACTCATTTGCACTGAAAGGGGCCAGATCAGGCGCTCCCCCCCCCATCTTCTTCTTTCCAAGGCCATCATTGAGGTGGGGGTGGGGTTTTTTGTGGGCAGAGCGGTGTGGGGCTGGAAGGGTTAAGCCCTTTCTTTCCTTCCATTCCCTGCTCCCAGTTGCCGCTTGGCTTGTTAAAATGCTTGGAAGGTCTCCTTACGCATTTCGGCTGGAGAGGCTGTTGCAGCCGCTGCAAAAAAGGCAAATCCCACATCGGATACGTTAGGGAAGCACTTGGAGGCCAAACGGGAAGGATGCTAGCCGTGTCCCAGAACCGTGCCGGCGTTAAACCGTGCCCGGTGGTTTGGATGGGGGCCATTACAGCGAACCAGCTCTCCTTTGGCTGAAACAGCCTGTTAGAGCAGGAGCTGAAGCTCGGGTCGGAGCTGCCCTTGGTCATAGAACTCCGCCTTTGTGCGGGGCCTGGAGGACACAGGCCCTCCCAGCCCCATCCTGACTTGCTTCTTGGGGAGACCATCATCATCGCAGGCTGCGGGGAACACTCCTCCTGGAGACCAGCAATATTCCCTCTCAGCTGAGTGAGTGTGAGCC
>NW_015236748.1:0-668 GCF_001447785.1 Gekko japonicus | reverse complement strand
TTCCAGATACACTATGCGCTTGTTACAGTATATGATTGGCCCATGTAAGCAAGATCTGCAGTCTCTTCACAGGAAAGTAGTTATAAGATGCACTCTAGAATGTTGAGTAACTATTAGATGATTACAAAAGCATTAATTACCATTTTGCTATATGTATGTAAATTGACGTTTGAAACTTGCGAAAGAGAAAGTATTCAATTGATATAGATAGGTTTTCTGTAAAGAAGCAGAGTGTGCTGGGTAATGTCAGACTAGATTGGGAGGGGAGACTGGGTTCAAAATCTCCCACTTTGAGGTAGTTGGAAGAAATCTGACATACAGACGTGGCAAAAATAAATACTTACATAGCTCTGCCTGTTTCTGGCTGAACTTCTGCCAGTGTTGCCTGATTGTTCCATGCACTGATGTTGGCTGGTATTACAGATAACCTGCATTTTTGGCTCATGGTCATTTATTCCTTTCCCCTTTCCCCATGGCACTTCACAGGTATACGGAGAAACCTGTCAACGTTATGTATTTTGTGTCTATTTTAAAGACTCTCTGACGGACCTGTTAGCACTTTGCAAGTTCTGCATAGGTTACATCATAGGAAAAATATCCACATTTACTAACTAAATTATTGTGCAGAAAAACTGAACCATGTTTATTAGTTGCTGTAGATTTTCCGG
>NW_015236747.1:0-764 GCF_001447785.1 Gekko japonicus | reverse complement strand
TGCTCAGCTTCCGAGATCTGATGAAATCGTCCTTGCCTGGGCTATCAAGTGTTGTTGTTGTTCAGTCGCACAGTCGAGTCCGACTCTTCGTGACCCCATGGACCAGATCCCGCTAGGCCTTCCTGTCTTTCGCCATCCTCTGAAGTTTGCTCAACTTCATGTTCGTTGCATCTATGACACTGTCTAACCATCTCATCCTTTGCCGTCCCCGTCTTCTTTGACCTTCAATCTTTCCCAGCATCAGGGTCTTCTCCAGTGAGTGCTCCCTTCTCATTGGGTGGCCAAAGGATTTGAGCTTCAGCTTCATTATCTGGCCTTCCAGGGAACAGTCAGGGTTGATTTCTTTTAGGATTGACTGATTGGATCTCCTTGCAGTCCAAGGGACTCTCAAGAGTCTTCTCCAGCACCCTAGTTCAAAAGAATCTATTCTTCGGCGCTCGGCCTTCCTTATAGTCCAACTCTCGCAGCCATACGTGACTATTCCTATTCTATCCAAGTGAGGGCTAAGCAAAAGGGACAACTTGGAAAAGGGATGCAGAGGATCACTCTGTCTCCCTTCAAAGCGGGGAACAGAACCCAGGAGTCCTTCCTTTCAGATCTTCATAAAGGGCAGGGCCTACAAGTACGACACGCGGGTGTTCGGCATCCACGAGGGCTCGAACATTTCACAAAGCCATCGTGGCTGCTTGGTTTCCTGAGGTGCCGAGTTCTGAGCCAGGTGTTCTGAGCTGGAGTTCAGAGCAGAGGGTTGTCAGCTCTGAACT
>NW_015236746.1:0-668 GCF_001447785.1 Gekko japonicus | reverse complement strand
TCATATTGGACCTGTCTGTATACTGCTAAACTTTGAAGCCAAGAATGTCTCTCCCCAGTTTGTCGCTTGTTCTTTACCCAAAATTAACTGCATATATTCATGGGGGTGGGGAATATGAATAGTGCAAAACTGTTTGCCCCCAACAGAGCTTTCCTTTTTGAGGGAAGTGGCTGAGGGCCATTAAGATATAGAAGGCATTCTTGTTTGTCGATTCCAGAATACTTTGGATTATGAGAGACTTATTTCACGAAGGAGAGAAAGGGGGAGGGGTTCTTGCAAAGAGGAGGGGAGGGAGAAAGTGCCTGTGTGTTCAGTCAGCTGGTCTTCACGGCATTTTGAGTAGACCTTTTGTGGCCCGAAGAAAACAGGGGTCCAGCAGTCTCTGTTCCTGGGCAGACTGAAAACAAACCTGTGACTTTCTCTCCTTTTGTTTTCGGAGAAGAAATGATGGATATGGTTTTAGAACTCCGTGTTTTCAGAGCAGTTCTCAGCCACGGGTATAATTTATTAGGTTTAAAATATTATTATTATTCCAGGAGAAATGCGGGCAATACAGAAATGATGGATATGGTTTTAGAACTCTGTGTTTTCAGGGCGGCTCTCAGCCACGGGTATAATTTATTATTATTTTTTAAAAAATATTATTATTCCAGGAGAAATGCAGGCAA
>NW_015236745.1:0-668 GCF_001447785.1 Gekko japonicus | reverse complement strand
TTTTTTCTGGACCTTGTTATATACATTTTTCATTGGACAACCACATCAAGCAAAGATGCAGTTTGTGTCTTGGTATATAAAATGTTGCGGAAATATTCGTTAGGGGGTAAATTGCCAGCATCCAAGGATTCTTGTAACTTGCTATGGCCTTGAATGCCAAAGTAACTAAACTGACTGTCATTTTGAAATTCAAAATCTTATTCTGAGCATCATTATTAATGTTTATATGGCTTATGTACCCAAGATGATTATTTTACAAAGTTGTCGTGAAAACTTTACTGGAAAAGGAAATCTCTCTCCCCCCCCCCCCAATAAATGCTAGCAAAATTACTGGAGTAAATCTGAACTGCCAAAGGAAGCGGAAAACACAAAGGAATGTAGAAGAGAGGCTTAGCCTTTCTTTTTAGACTTCCACCTTGTGCCTTTAAGAAATGAGTCCAGATTACAAGAGATGCCCCTGCTGCTCTGTGCTGACTCGATGCAAGTGCTGACCTAACTTGATACTCTCCAGCCTCTGTGCAAGCACCTTTTTACATCAATGCCCTTTCAGATATGTAGCAATCAAACAATACAAGTCCTTATGTACAACAAAATGCCCTCTTCTCACTGTGTCAGCACTGGCTAATTTACCAGTCTCATTAGGAGAGGGCCGACAGTGAAGAGGTTCT
>NW_015236744.1:0-668 GCF_001447785.1 Gekko japonicus | reverse complement strand
GAGGGAGCATTGGTAGCCATCCCCCCCCCCATGGGGGCTGGGGTTCCTCCCATTTCAGGGGGCCCAATCCGCTGCCAGCCAGCTGTCCGGAAAGGGGAGCCCCACCCCCAAAGAGTCCTGTCCTGCCCGATGTGCCCAGAGCAATGATGTCACCTGGAGCTGATGCCCAGGGGACACAGAGTTTTTGCTCAAATGCTAGAGCACCCCATCCGACATGCCCTGCATGATGGTGTGGCCTTCGCACACACAAGAAAACTCCCGGGAGAAGACTGGACCCCCTTCCATCAGCAGCTAGGTAAAACCTAGCAACCCTACCTTAGTTTATGACTTCATCCCTCCCCCCCCAAAAAAATACTTTGCATTTAATTTAGGACTTCATTTCTGAGCTTTATCGCATGCACATTAGTGCCTCACCTAAAAAGCACTAACCTTCACCTCTTCCTAGGAATATCTCAGCATACTTCCACAGATGCTTCCAGCCTAAGAGCTTTTCCGAAGTATTTTTACAGTTGATGCACACTTGTCTACATGCATAGTCGATACTGATTTCCATGAATCAAGCCGATCCAAGCAGCGGGCAACGATTTCCGGAGGGGAAATGCGTATGGAGCTAAAAAGGGCATAGAGGCATATTAGGATACAGAAAGACTGCAAGGACCAAAAAAAAA
>NW_015236743.1:0-668 GCF_001447785.1 Gekko japonicus | reverse complement strand
CCTAACAGCCCTCAGCTTTCCTAAGCTTTTGCCATGTTTCCAAATGCATTGATAGAGATGAATCAGCGCAATGCTCTCAAACTGAGAAAGAATTAAATTGATTTAAAAGTGTTTGCACAGCTTGGCAGTAAACAGACACCAGCCAATTAGACCAAGCAAGTAAAAGCAGCTGGTGATGATATGTACAAAGTAAACATATTTTACAGCAATTGGCTGTCACTATTTTTCTCCATTTCTAGGAGAATAGCTTGTGCAGAGAATCAATATAGGCAGATTAAAAATTACAATAGTGCATCATGCTACCAGTACAATCAGGCTGGTGCCCTACAATAGCAGCTGGCACAACACATTTCCAAAAGCCAATGTGAATACTGGTGTGTGATTTCCAGTGCAAACAGAATTACTCCATTATAATTCCATTCGAGTCAACAGGCCAAGAAGGGTATAACTCTTCTTAAAATCTCACTGTTTATCTCTCCCACCTTCCAGCAAGCTCAAATTTAAGGATTCCTTTTATTCCATAACCATCTGAGAGCTCATATGGGTGGCTGAACACAGGACATGTTGATTATTTCAATGAATTTAGATTATGCTATGTCAGGTATCTAGAATACAATCGCTCATACCCTGAAAATAAACTTTCTAATATTGACAAAATCATAGAAACA
>NW_015236742.1:0-668 GCF_001447785.1 Gekko japonicus | reverse complement strand
TAAACTATTTATAAAAATGATTCAGAGTATTGTGTTCTGTTCCATGTTTCTTTGGGGCAGCCATTTCCTTTAGCTATAGCCCTTAAGCAAATGATTAAGCAAATGGTTAAAAAAAGAGAGAAATTAAAGCAAGCAGCCCTCTGGTATCTCCCAGGAATAAGGTTAAATGGTTGCTACTATATCTAGGACTGTGTGTAGCATGAAGTTGAACTATAAGTTATCTGTTCCATCGCCACATTAAAATGATTTACAGGCAAAGTTATGCCAGCGTAAACCCATGAATTTCCATGGATTTGGACTGCAGTTAACTCTGCATATGATTGCACTGTTCAGGAATGTCCTTAACATATATCAAGTCCTATCTGAATTTTTGCCATTGTTCTAGTCTACACTTTTGTTAATAGCCTTCAAGTATCTAGAGACTCTGGTGTAAATGAAGTGGCAAAGCATAAGTTATGTAGTTTATTTATCAAGATATGACCCAGTTATGACCTTGGAACTGAAGTGGTTGCTCCACAGACACAAAACTGGTTGGCACAGTGTTTGAGGCTAGCTTTGAATAACAACGGAGAGGTTATCTGATGCAGGGGTTTATCTTGCAGTACAAATGGGAAGTCTATACATGCTCAATTCAACTGGAGATTATTGGGATATTTGGTTAATATAGC
>NW_015236741.1:0-668 GCF_001447785.1 Gekko japonicus | reverse complement strand
TCCTTTTCTGCTCAGACTTCCTGTGCATTGTTGCATGATTCACATGAGTCCAGGACTTGCCTCACCCTGGGTTAACAGCAAAGGGCATACATTGCAGGCAGAAGAAACCAAAATGGCTTCCTTCCATGCCCACTCCTTTCCAAATAGGCTAACATTCTAGGTGGGTCATCCTCCAGCCTCTTGCGAGGCCAGATATGGGGTGCTTGCAAAGGGCCGTGTCCTGGAAACCTGTCCAGGCCAGGCCTAAACTATGCCCTGTACCTGCCCACAACTGAGGCGACTTCCCACCAGCCTGTTGGTCACCTGAAATTTGGGAAAGGGAGGCCATGTCTGCCCTGATAAGACCTGGTTTAGAGAGAATGAGGTGGTAGAATGAACTGCACCCCTTCAGAGTGCTGGCGGTGGCTCACGTTTTGGGGAAAGCTCCCTTTTAACAATTTCCACCAAATAGAAAACCAGCAAACAGGGGTGGGTGGGATTTTTCTCCTCCCTGAGCCAGTTTTATATTTGTGGGGAAGTTTTTTTAAAAAAAAGTGCAAAAGAATATTCAAAGCTAGAGTGCTGCAATGGGAAGCCCTGGCATGGTGCAATCCACTCCACTGCTTCAGGGCTCAGCTGCTAGGGTTGCCAGTTCCGTGTTGGAAAATTCCTGGAGATTGTGGATCCTG
>NW_015236740.1:0-668 GCF_001447785.1 Gekko japonicus | reverse complement strand
TAAACTTCATGCGTTCGGGACCAGACTATAAAAGCATTGATCTGGAGAAGCGTGCCAGCAGGGAGTATTAAACACGACAAGGCCTTTTAAACTGTGCGGGTTTTAGACTTCCACTCAAGTCTGCAGCCACTCAGAGTGACGTTTTCTAGGAAGCTAAATAATATGCCGTAGACCTTTCAAAGGGTCTGCAACCAACCACTTGGTTTGCAGCCCAGCCCAAAGGGGAAGTTCAAGTACAGATTGTAGCATGTGCTTTGGGGGGACGCAAGAAACACCCAGTTGTGCAACTGGGCTACGATGATGCCTGGATCCTGCTACTGCTCTAACAATGCCCCATTCTGTATCATGTAACAAAAGAGTCATGTGTAAGTATATCTAGATTTGTACTGCACTGTGATTTTGCCTGGGGGCCCTGGAGCATGAAAAACACTCTTGTTCAAAAGGCCAGTTCATAATTACATACCAGTTACAGACTCAGCTGTACCACCACATCCCTGCCACACATGCTGTAACACTGAAAAGGAGATGGGTACCAGGAGGTACACAACGTGGCCAGTCACCATTACCAAACATTTCCCCATACCACACTGTTTTACAAATTCATAATTTGCCATCAATGATATCAAGCAAACAAACCTCTCTTAGGCTGCAGTCACATGCACTAAATA
>NW_015236739.1:0-668 GCF_001447785.1 Gekko japonicus | reverse complement strand
CCAGGAATTTCCTGGAGTTGGCAACCCTACCTGTAAGTCAGTCTTTTAAAAAGTGCATAAATTATGACAACACTTTCCTCTAATCTGGCACAAATTGTGTGTAATAAACATTCAATGAATGCCTTCAGTGTCAGAAGGTTGCAGAGGGGGCAACCAGGTTAGTCGGTCACAGCAAAATCAAAGTCCAGTGGCGCCTCAGGGACTACCAACATTTATTTCACTATGAAATAAGCTCATAGTGAAATCGATGTTATGCACCTTCAAGGTGCCACAGCTCTGGACTCCAGACTTCCTGTTTCATAGGAATTGTTGTACAATGACTGGTTTATGAGGTTTATTCCCAAAACACGCAGTTTGAGTTCAGTGGGGTGACCAAGAGGGAGCTGCACATCTCCCATTCGCTCACCTGCAAAGTCCCTATCTCTTGTTTGCATATCTACTTACAATGGTGGCCCAAAAGCTCATTAAACCCAACCTTGCCGGAGCTGCTAAAAGCTTCAAGGCTGTGCAAGGATTGAGAATGGGGCTGACAGCTCCCAGGCGTCCCCGATGCCCTCTTCCCCACCCCTGAGTCAGTCACGATTTCTCTCTCTCCAGACCTGCCCTCAGCACCTCACTGACAGACGAGGCCTGGCTGAAGCAGTCTGGTCAGGATAGCCAGTCGAGCC
>NW_015236738.1:0-668 GCF_001447785.1 Gekko japonicus | reverse complement strand
TAGCCACTTCACTGCTTTCTCCCAACTCCCAGCTCCAGGTTAGAGAATTCCTGGAAATTTAGGGGCAGAGCCTGGGGAGGACCGGGACCTCAGTGGAGTACAGTGCCATAGAATCCACCCTATAATGCTTCCATTTTCTGCAGGGGAACTGATCTCTGAAGTCTGGAGACAAGGCGTAATTCTAGGGGATTCTCAGGTTCCACCTGGAAGCTGGCATCCATAACCCATGGATATGCATTCTCCTCACTTTTTGTATTAGAAAACTCCTCTCTTGCTGGGGTCAGGGGGATCACAACAAGACAAAAACAAAATTTAAAAACCATGATAATCAATCAATGAAAAACACTTAAACAGCAGCTAGAACGTGTAAAAACAAGTTTGTAAAAAAAGGAAAGCAGAAATAAAGACTGTGCGATAAAAAAACATGCAGCACAAACCATGTAAAAGCATAAACTCAGCAAGCAATTAGAAGCAGGATGAAAAACCAGTAGACCAAGGGATAGATACATGCATATGCTGCCTCCCTCAGGAACAGGAGTTCTTGTCTATTCTTTTTCCAGACATGCCTGTTTTCACTGTCAGAAAGTTTTTAACCATGGAGTTCCCCAATGAACATTTGAGCTGTTTTTAGATGTAGGGTGGAACCCTGGTTAAGGAAAATGTGCCTG
>NW_015236737.1:0-668 GCF_001447785.1 Gekko japonicus | reverse complement strand
TTGGTGGAGATCCCAGTTACCTGCTTCTCACTCTGTCTCCATTAAAGCGACGTCTCCCTCAATAAATAGGAGACTGCCTCTATGGGTAACACCTGTGGTTGGAGAATGGAAAAAAACAAAAAGTGGATGTAAATTGTCTAGGATCTAATTGGTGGTGATTGGAACCAAGGAGAGGAAACTGGCTACAGGTGTGAACATCTGGGGTTTATTCATCTCTTCCTTCCAGCCATGCTGGATGGCTCAACCACTTAGCTGAACTAACAGGACACACAGTACCTAGTTCCAGCTTTCCTGGAATGGGCTCTGGCGAGAGGGGGAAGAAGCGCAGTGTCTTTATCCCCAGTTTTTCCCCCCTATGCCCAAATCACAAGGTAAACAGCACAGATGGTATTACAGGTAGCTTATGGGATGTCTCTGCAAAAACCTGCTATCTTTGTTCGTTATCCTAACCTTATTAACAATTACAAATGGTAAATATTTGTGTAAGCTGCCGGAGCCTTAAGTGTGCCACAGCATACAAATGGAAACCAACTAACAAATCCCTTTCAGAACGAGAAAGAAGGGTCTAACTGTGCTGATAACTGGTGCCATGCTGGGATCCCCCGGGGTGCTGAAGAAAATGCAGGGATTCATGAGCCCCCTCCCAATGCACCATCTGTTGTATTTAG
>NW_015236736.1:0-668 GCF_001447785.1 Gekko japonicus | reverse complement strand
GCAGTGAAAACAGAGGATGAGACGAAATCAGAGTTGAGCCTGCAATTAGAAGATTTCAATGTGCAACATTTTAAAGCATTCCTGGAAGAGACTATTAAGCAAACAGTTGCAACGGCTGTAGCAACAGCGTTTAAAAAGGTATTCGGAGGGTCACAGGCGTTTCAGGAGGAGACGAAAGACAAGGAAGGGGTGGAACGACTCTCGTTTGAGGCAAAACAACGTGGGCTAGAGCAAGAGAGGGAGTTTTCAATCAACCAAGCTCTGCACACAGAGATTACATTGCAGGATTCCGAACTTGTCTCTAGGAGTTTGTCAAAGAAAAGGAAATGTTTAGGACTTAAAATACAACAAAAAAATCAACATATATTAAAGGAACAAGTTAAGAAAAGGAGACAGCAAAGAAGAATACGAAGGAACTTTACACGTTACATTGGAGCAAAGAAATATGCAGTGAAGGGGAGAAGCAAGAGCAAAGGCTTAAAGCTGTATGAACGTAAAAAGCTCAGGAACTTAAAAGAAGCTCAGAAGGAACAGCAGAGAAAAAGATATAATCCAAAAGACCAGGGGAAGAAAAAGAAAGAACTTAAAAGATGTAAAAAGAATTCTAAGAGTAGCAAAAGAATGAAGTTATACTTACGGGAAGGGTCCTGGCAAAGCATGGTTTTAAG
>NW_015236735.1:0-668 GCF_001447785.1 Gekko japonicus | reverse complement strand
GACCCATTTGTTGCTCATTCAGAAGAGCGTGACATCTGTAAAGCCAAGATACACCAGCCTGCATTTTCCTCAGTGATTGTTGGTGAGGGGAAGTACATGCAAGCTTGCAGAAGTAGCACAGGCTCTGAGAGAGTGAAATAAAAGGCTGGGGGTGAGAGGGATGTGCGCTGTGCAAATCCATTAAAGCAGCAGGGAGCGTAATAGGCTTTCAGATGTGTACATTAGTGGGAGGCCTAAAAATTCAGGCTGCAGACCTTCATCCGTTTAATTGTCAGTTTCCAAATAACCTCTTGCCTGGTCATGTAGGAATCTTCTCCATGTCAGTAGGTAGGCGAGCTTTGTTTGCATGGCTTTTGTTTTTTTAAAGGCAGAGGAATTCACTAAAAGCCGAGTTAATGAACTGCCAGGACTCAGTTTTAATTGACAGATTTTAGTAGGGTCAATGAAGAAGTTAAGGGCACACGGTATTTTTGAGAGCCGTTTCGGTTCTGTGGTTCTGCTAACCAGGAATGGGACTCTAAGGACAGAGGGAGGGAAAGTGACTCGGCGGAAGACCATGTATCCCTGGTTCAGCTGCTAGAATCGTCTAGCTCAGGTAGTCTGTGGTAGGAAATATTTGCTTCAGATAGGGTTGCCAGGTCTGGATTGAGAAATGCCTGGAGATTTGG
>NW_015236734.1:0-668 GCF_001447785.1 Gekko japonicus | reverse complement strand
ACAACAATAGCTGAGTCAGCGCCAAAGGGCCGTAGGACAGAAGAGCAAGACAAAAAGGCAGAGGATTAACAGCTGACATCCACCTATAAAGCATGAAGGCAGCAAAGGACACTAGACACGGATAATGTGTGTTGGGTCTCCAGACATACTGCTTACAAGGGCTGTTGATTATCAGCTTATTTGCTGAGCCACAACTCAACTGTAAACCATAGCTCAAGACTGTCTTGAAGGGGGAAGAGAGTAAATTCTGAGAGCAAAAAAGGTTAGGAAGGTTCCAGCAGCTAAAAACATGGAGATTTAGGGCTTTCCCCCGAAAGCCCTTTAATCCCCAGGCATAGATTTAGCTGGCCATTAGATGTGACCTAAGGAAAAATCATACACTCGTGCAACATGCTGAGCCAAAGCTTACCTGCCGAAGACAATCAGCCTAATGTTGCTGTTAGAAACCTTGTCTAAGCCCATCTCAGGGCAGTGACAAAGCTCCCTGAGGAGTGTTCACACATTCTTTTAATGTCCCGATGATTTGTTAAAGGATTTGGGAGGTGTCTGCTCTCTGGTTTCCCACGTGATATGTCAGAATGCACCAGCAAATCCTCCAGGAACTTAATCACGTTTTCCAAGTCACTCGGGAAGACTGCCACTAGGAGATGTAGTTTGGAACACGGAGG
>NW_015236733.1:0-668 GCF_001447785.1 Gekko japonicus | reverse complement strand
AAAAACAGGGTTTTTAAGAAAGGGAAGCAGGTTTTAAAAGAGTAAAGGGGGTTGAGCTCTGTAAACAATTCAGCTCCTGGAGTTGACTGGTCCCACAAGGTCTGCCAACAACATTTTTGTGTTCTTTGAGACAGAAGGAAACTGAAAGCCTCAGAGAACCTTGGAGGTCTGCAGGGTGGAGTGGCATATTAAACGGTTTTACTCCCTAGCTCATGGCAATGTTACGCATTTATTCTGCAATCCAGTTCTGGAGGAGGAAATGAATCAACCTTATGATCTTTCTGTAATGGCTTGACCAAGCTTTGTTTGTAAGTTAACTTGTCTTGTATCTGGTCTGCACATCACTTGATTTCTGTGGAGCTGATGCCTAGCAATTCTGCAAGGCCTGTAAGGCAGAGATATCCCAACAGGCATTTGGTTGAGTTCAGCGATGGCTTACATCATGGCTGGCACCCTTCCTGGATCTCTGTCTCCTGAAAGATCTAATCCTACCCCCCCATGCCCATGAGGCTGGAACTGGGAGGGAGCCACAAAATTTCATCATTTTTGTAATTGTCCAATTTACCAACTTGTAATTAATGAGTTATATGTTTTTGATAATGGTTTTTGTGGTTTCTGTCATTTTTAAATCTGTACATCACCTAGATTGAGCAAACTTCAGAGGACGG
>NW_015236732.1:0-669 GCF_001447785.1 Gekko japonicus | reverse complement strand
GTCCGAAGTTCTACATTTCTTCTATCCATCATGCCTTCCTTTTGCACATTTTGCATCTGCATTGCTAAGTCATCAGACCAAAATGACAGATAAGGTTGTCCTTATGCAAGTGTGTGGTTCCAATATCCATATTCGAAGTTGGGGAGGGGGCATGGACTGCCACAAAGAGAAAGATGTCCAAAGGCAAATGACAAATGACAGCTTCATTAAAATCCCCCCCCCCCGGTTCCTCTTGGCAATTAAGCGCCTTAAGATTACAAATGATCCCACTGTCTATTTGGCGAGTGCCCGCTCTTACAAAGGGACGGGGAGCGAATTAAGAGAGGCAGACACGACCTCCCCTCCCGGGAGATCCAAGCAGATGGATTTTAAATTAGAGAACAGAAACATGTCTCTTTAGACAAGTCGGTTCTCCAAGGAGATCTTCGGTTTCGTTTGCACAGCGGCGGAGAGCTAAATTCGGCTTGTGTCCTTGCTTTAGCAGAGGGCAAACGCTTCCGAGTTCCTCGATGGAAGAAATCCGGATGGGGTGGATAGACAAGGGTTTGTCTCCATTCCCAGGCATTTGGGTAGGGGGCTGCCAAAGCTTTGCTGAAGGGCTGGGTGGCACCTAATGTGTGGAGACCGTGGCTCAGTGGGAACGAAAGAACATAAGAGAAGCCAGTGTTG
>NW_015236731.1:0-668 GCF_001447785.1 Gekko japonicus | reverse complement strand
TAGACCTGATTTGGCTTGTCTCTTAACTTGTGCGTTTTGTTTGAAAGTCACCAACATCCGAACTGTTTGACACTGCCAAGGTGGAGGGTGACCGTGTAATATTAAAAACCTTGATGCTTCCTCAAATCTCTTGACTTGACCGTATACATACTGATATATGTATCACAGTATAGTGCTCCTAAACTCTAATTTACAATGCAATAACTCACATCTGGGCACTGTTGCAGCCATTGACCTTCAGCCTTGTGTATAACACATTAAATATGACTTACTGCATAATATCTTCAAGATTATTGTGATTCATGGTTTAACCATAACACCATGTAACTGCTTGGGTACATTAGAGGAGCCCTAATAATATTGTCACTGTGGCATAGTAAATAATCTCACCTTCAAGGATGAATTCAGTACATCAGAATAATACGGGCTCCCTAGAAGTGTCTAGATACAGCTCTGATTCTGTTGACGTCAATTGGAATTGACTTCAACAATACAAACACAGTTACAAAGTGATCAGGGGGAAAATTCTTTATTTTTACTCAGGGCTGCCAAATCTTTTATTAGTCTTTGCTCCTGTGCCTTTAATAGCAACTGTACGTACAGAAGTGCTTCTACTATTTTTTTTTTGTCCTGCTGTAGATCTCTTTCAGTAATTGGGTGGGGGTAGC
>NW_015236730.1:0-668 GCF_001447785.1 Gekko japonicus | reverse complement strand
ATGCAAAATTAAAAAATCCCCTACGGGGGTCAAAAAAAAGAAAGAAAGAAAGCAGAAGCAACGGGGCAGAATAAAGTAGAAGGGGCAAAGGGAAAAGAACCACAGATACTACCTTGAACTCATCGGAAGAACTGGAAAGCACTCTGTAAAGAAATGAAATGGCAAAATACAACAGCGGCAGATTGGCTCTTTGCTTCAATGGCTGTCATGGAGTGGCATTTGCTCCTCTAGATTTGTAGCTTTGATTTTTTTTCATCCCTTTCAAGGAGCATTTGAAGAACTTTTTAATCTTTGTGTGCATTTAAGGAGGCAACTGTTGGCTCTTCTCAACAGTCCTTTTCCTCCCTTCGCCCACAATGTCATGATGCATTTATTAAAGATTTTATGTCAACTGCCAGAGCATCATTTATCAGTATTGCACTAAATAATACAAAGTGCTCTGAATGCCAATGGAATGGGTGTGTGTGTGTTGAAATATGCAATTACTTAGAGAAGCTAGACTGCTGTAACAGTGAACAGAATGAGCTATGATCCATCCCAGGGCATTCTCAGTTCAAAACTCACAGTCATGGTTCACTAGTTGGCTTTACACAAACTCTCTTTCGGCTTCAGCCCCCTCTATGAGCAATTAGTAATGCCGCCTTTGAATGTAATTACTTTTCTGAGCC
>NW_015236729.1:0-668 GCF_001447785.1 Gekko japonicus | reverse complement strand
TCCCCCCCCCATTTGAGCGTATTCTGCTTTCTCTTTGTTATGAAGTTGCCTCAGCTAGAAAAATTTACTAATAAGGACTTCTAGTGCCGTCGTTGCCCTTTGGGTGCAGAAAAACCTGTCTAGCGTTTTAAAATGTCAGCTAAAATGAGAAGATTTATCAGCTTACTTCCTCTGTCTCTAAGCCTCTTTTATTTCATCTGGTGCCTGCAATTTGTTTCTTGAATCTTCCCCCTTTGCCTCTTTTGCCTAAAGCGGAGGGCCTGAGTATTAATGACCAGAGACATCCACTACCCATGGGGCATTCAAAGTTTTCTTTGAGTGTAACAAGCGGGAAAATGTGTAAGGATCGATCTTTTTAGCTTCTCTAAGAGCTCTGAAGAGGGGGGTCATGTTCAGCAAGTATAGCTTTCCTCCTTGTAGCAAGTGAAATATGACCGGAAAACAACATTAATCTATGATTTGCTTCCTTAAGATATCCAAAGCAGTGGCCCCCAGTCTTGATTACCCTCTTGGGCACTTTTGGAATTTTGAGAAAGGGTTATGGGTGCTACCATAAAATGGCTGCCACCAGGCACAGGGCCAGTCATAAAATGGCTGCCAAAAGAGCCACTGTTTGGTTTCAGTCTCAGATAGGGTTGTCAGCCTCCACGCGGGGCCTGGAGATCTCC
>NW_015236728.1:0-669 GCF_001447785.1 Gekko japonicus | reverse complement strand
AGTGAGCTAATACATGGGGTACAGGAAGAGGGGGAGGTAAAAAAGTTCCATTCTCTGGATGGAAATGCCTATCATTAATAGAAAGTTTACTTCAGATTCAACCCAGGAATTCTAAGCCTGTTTTTGCCAATGATTCTAGTGTAGCCAGTTGCGCAAAAAGTGTAGAAGTTCATTATTATGAAGTAAGATCAAAATGGTTTTGACTTCCTGCAGGCAACACAAGCTAAAAGACTGAAAAAGGTGCTGATTTAATAATAGTATACGTCGTAAGTGTCCAGTAGACCCTGCAGCCATTTGCACAGAGACCAAAGGCTTTTGTTACCTGATGTTAACAGAAGAGGACCTCACACAGGCTTTTATCATTCACACAGTAAAAAAAACGCACACAAGCTTCACACAAAATGCTGTTCCAGAACAAAGCATCTGCTTATTAATTTAGACAATGCCTAATTATCTGACTTTCAGAGGAAAGATTTTTATTTGGCACAATGTGAAACTGGGGAAAAAAAGAATACACCTCCAGATTGCTAAGAAAAAGGTTATTTTCATAATGAGCAACACAGTCTATTACTAAACTCAAGAGTGATTCTGTCATTAGGCTTCTATCAGCATCATAAGTGCAAAGTTTGAGTCTAGTGGTAAAGAAGAAGAGGAAGAAGAGGAAGAAGA
>NW_015236727.1:0-668 GCF_001447785.1 Gekko japonicus | reverse complement strand
CAGGCCAGAAATGAAGCAAGCAAATAAATAAATAAATAATCATCTGGATAAACACCGGGCAATTCAGATTGTGATTCTGGTTGGTTTCTATGCTCAGTTTTGTCAGGACACGTAGCATCTCCGTGAAATGATCTATGTGGCTTGTGGGCAACAGCACACTTTTGGAACCGCTCAAAAGGCCATGTGTTATAAGTTCCTGTCAAGTGACTGAAGAGGACTGCTACAGGAAACAACTGTTCTTTTGGTGTGATGTGTACCTTTACCAATGCAATTTGTCTTCTTTTCCTTAAAAAAAAGTTCCCTGGTTTGTCACATATAGAAGTCAGTTCTTGTAACCCACATCCACAGACGAGGAGATGCACACCAAACAACCCACTGGAATGTCCTCCTAACCTATTTTATATGCAAAATGTACTGAAGACTCTTAGGAGACATAATGAATCGTTTTAGGGCATAATGAGACCATTATGAGCAAAATTCTAAATCAAAGCAAGGTCAGTGTTGTTCAGTGCAGCCATGTTTTCACAGCTGGGATCAATAAATGACCAAGAAACTATTAATCCTGGAGTAAATCTGGTTCCCACCAGAATCGACACTGGCAGCAAAACTGGCAGCATCAGCCTCTAGCTGATGAAGGCAGATGCTGGCATTTTAAGACAGAGCTAAGA
>NW_015236726.1:0-669 GCF_001447785.1 Gekko japonicus | reverse complement strand
TGTGACTTGACAGCACTTTCCACCAGCAAATAATAAATAAATGTTAGAAGGCAAGTCAGGACGTCTATTTGCCTGACCACTTGGGTAAGATAAAGATACCTTTCTAGTAATTCTTTCTGCGTCTGTGCTTCCTCGTTTGATTGCATGCCCTTCTCCTCTAAAGTCTCTATGCCCTGTATCAGTTCTTCTCTTTCTGTGCCTTGAATAAATGGCTCCATGTCAGAGATGAGAGTCCGTAGTTCTTCCAGATGGGATTGGAATTGCATTTCAGTGCCAAAAAATTCTATGTGGCTCTTTAGGTTTTCTTCTGAGTTCTCCATGTCAAGGCCATTTCGTGCCAACTGTAGGAATTCATGAGCATCTTCAAGCCAGTCACTAGCAGTCTGAGCAACCTGGTGGTATCTTCGGCACGAACTATATAATTTATTTAACTTATCCTGAAATAATAATGAAAATAGGAATGCAGTAGACAAACAGGTTTCATTTCTGATCTGGCTATTGTATTTCTGCTGGTACAAACGTTACACAGACTTTATCTTCCATTTCATTTGTTCTGAATCACTTTACATGGTGGGGAAGGGGTAGAAATCAATGGTTTGATGTGCAAAATCTCACACAAGGTAATTGGATGTTTTAAGTATGGAGATGCACATCTGAATTCACACAAAC
>NW_015236725.1:0-668 GCF_001447785.1 Gekko japonicus | reverse complement strand
AAGCAGTGAAAACCTGGAGAACTGTTCTCTCCCTGCCAACGTTTGCCCAACAGAGGAAAAGAAGTATTCATTTATAGACAAATGGAGGTTCTCTCAAACCACTTATCACAATGTTAGCTCTATCTCTCCACCACTTGGAAGAATTTACAACCTATTATACTCTATTTCAGAACTGTACACAGCATTGTTTCCTTCAAGCACCTCAGCAAAACTAAAATGAAAAAGATGGATGCTCCATCAGTAATTGAACATAAACTACTGCTCCTTATGTAAGTTCAGGGTGGACTCTGCCAGAGAAAACTGAAGCATATTGCTCACATCAAACCAAAGAGTTGCATGAAGTTAAGAGTTATGCTAGCCCTGTGTCCAAACGTTTTGCCCTAAGTTTTAGCCACTATGTATCCCAAGCTATTTCTGGTGCTTTGGCAATACTCTTGTTTTTCTTTCATAAGAATGGATAGTGATGCTCTTTTCTGTGTGTTATCTCTGGCATCCTTCCTCTAGTTAGATCATCTGTACAAATAAAAAGAAACATAGGGGAACAGAACAGGAAGTTTCAAGACAGTAGGAGTTAAATAACATGGACTAAAAACAAAACAAAAACATTGTCCTTCGCTTTTCCTCTTTTTGTCATCATCAGTAAAAGAAATACAGCTCCACGAATGACA
>NW_015236724.1:0-669 GCF_001447785.1 Gekko japonicus | reverse complement strand
GTGGTTTGAGCAGTATGAGGATCCCAGGCCATGAAAGGTGATAACTAGCACTTTTAATTGGGTCCAGAGCCAGATAGACAATCAAGGCACTTGATGCACCGCTGATGTTCAAAGTGGCTGACTCCAGACAGGAGTCTCACTGCAGCTTTCTGCTTCTAAGATGTTTTCAAAGGAAGCTCCACATATAGCACATTGCAGTAGTTCAGTCCAGAGGCTACAGTAGAGTAGTTCAGTGTAGTTAGGGCAGCAGAATATAATTAAGGGGGCATTTTAGAAGCTGGATTTAATTCAAAGAAGGCACCCCTAGCAATAGGACAGACCTACTTATCCATTGTCAAAGGCAAGTCCAAGAGTTCCCCCCATCACCTCTATCTCGTCTGGATTAAGCTCCAGCTGGTTTACCCACAGCCATCTGACCACAGTCTCAGGGTAATGGGCCAGAACCTTCACAGCTGTCTCTAGAGGCTTAGATAGTGATATATAAAGCTGGGTGTCTTCTAAATATTGGTGACAACTCCGAAGTTCCCGATAATCTCAGCCAAAGGTTTTACATAAAGATTAAAAAGTACTGGGAATAAAGTGGATCCTTGGGATACCCTGTGCAACAGATTCTAACTAGCTGACTATACCTCTCCTATGGGATCTCATTGCTTCCTGCCAGCAAGAAAC
>NW_015236723.1:0-668 GCF_001447785.1 Gekko japonicus | reverse complement strand
TTTTTCATGAAAATTCTTCATGGGTTTTGAATGTGGAAAAGGCCAAAAATAGGAGTAGTGGCTAGCTTATAAAAATATTCTTTGCCATCCAACCAGTGTTCCACCTTCTCACATTTGATGCACCAAAATCCACTTCAAGAATACCATCACTGCTCCCTTCTACCAACTTCCTATCTGGACCTTGGATCTCTCCACCCTGTTACACAATATGGAAGCACATTGTGGTTTCTTTTTGGAAGAGCTGGACCAACCAGAGGATTAGATTTTATATATATTTCATTGGTTTATATTTAACCTAATATTGTAGACTTTCACAGATGTAAAAATTTTGGGCACTGTGAAGCCGTACCAGCCATTAATTGTTAAAGAGAAATCATAAACAGAGAGATCTTTAACTTTACAACTGGTATCATGTGATGGGAACAATCTGGATTCTCACAATTTGAAATTTGAAGCAAATCATGATTTTTTTTAAAGAACACCCTCAACTTCCTTACTCAAGATCTCACTTAGCTTTTCAAATCTTGCTAGGTATTGTGGATCTTCTATCTGATGCCACTGTTTTGGATTACACAGTGTGTACACAGACAAAGGGAGCCTTGATTGTTGAAAATTTATACCCCAAGAATCTTGTTGGTTTCTGAGGTGCTACTGAACTCAAATCTAGC
>NW_015236722.1:0-669 GCF_001447785.1 Gekko japonicus | reverse complement strand
ACTTTCATGGTTCACTTATTCCAAGCAGGCCATATTTTGTGCATCAAGAGAAATTCTGGTAGAATTCAGCTTCTTTGAATGCCAAAACCCCCCACAACCAGCTATTTTCAAGTATTAGCCTCTTATTTGGTTGAATGAACTTTTATGTGTTTCTATTTTAGGGTTACTCATGAATAAAGGAAGAGCATTTGCCTCTCCTCAACTGATTTTAATCCCCCCTCCCCTTCATTCCCATGATGAATGCTCTTTTTGCATTCATGATGGAAGGCTTTTCAATGATTAAAGATCTCATAAAGTTATGATAGCGAAGTAATAGATTTTCGTTCTTTAAGATTTGTGCTTTCTCCGAATGACTAAGTGGCTGAACCTTAAAGGTGTCAAGACGTGTGCCGGCTCTTCTTCTTTTATCTTGTAAGCCCCGGTACTGACTCATGTAGGAGCAGAAATGGATCTAAAGCCCACTGAGAAGATGGCAATGAGGCATTTTATCAGGAATATTATCCAGAGCCGAGCTCTCTGGAGTTGCGATGCCACATGTTCTTTTAACAAACATTTATCATAAACAGCTTTACAATTAAAGATAAAAACTGAATGGTACTGTCTATGGACATAACAAAATTTGAAGAGAGACGATCTTCAGTGCCCAGAGCCAGTTTGGTGTAGTGGCTA
>NW_015236721.1:0-669 GCF_001447785.1 Gekko japonicus | reverse complement strand
GGACTTCCTTGGTGGCCTCCCATCCCAGTTCCAACCGTGGCCAACCCTGCCTCGCTTGTTCTGTAACACAGAGGTGGATTGTTTCTCCCAAAAGGTTTTCCTCTCACCACTGTTAGGACTCTGGAGGTGAAGTTCGGCGGTGTGCACGCGAACCCATCTGTCACTGTCACAGGTGTTTGTCTTCTGTCTTCATCCTCAGGGGGAACGAGGACCGCAAGGCGAAAAGGGGGACCGTGGAGAAAGAGGTGAACCCGTAAGCATTTAATATTCTTTCATTTTCTCGCTAAGATGGTCTGCGGAGTGAGGCGGAAGGGCTGCTATTTGAGGGGGGCCTTCGTCCCTTGCATCTTAAACGGAATACAGGGTACTGTGATGAGTTTCAGCTTTACAAATGCGCCTGTAAGCTTGGCCTCTGATTGACATGGGATCAGACTGTTCCAAGTGACAGAAGGAATAGTAATAGGTTTGTCTCTGAAGGGGCTTGAGTATCAGGAAATGGCTGTATTGGACTGCCCGTCAGGGCTGAAAGGGGTGAGCTTCATGTATAGCCAGGGGGAAGGGCATGAGGGTGTCTGTGTGAAAAGGAAGTGCAGTATTTTAGGCTGGAATAGAGACAAACAAAGAGAAGTGGATGTTGTAAACTGGACGGGCTCTTTTTGTAGCAGGAAC
>NW_015236720.1:0-669 GCF_001447785.1 Gekko japonicus | reverse complement strand
CATGGTCTTCAGGTCGCACTGGCACTTGCCAGTACCCCTTTGTAAAGGTGTTAGCTGTCAGATAACACACTGCTCCTAGCTGGTCTATGAGAACATTCACCCATGGCATGGGATAGGTTTTGAACTGCACCACTTTGTTCAACTCCCTGTAGTCCATGCAGAATCATATGCTGCCACTGCGTTTGGGTGCTAGGACTATGGGGCTATGCCAAGCACTCTGCGAGGGCTCAGTAACTCCCTGGCACAACATCTCCCCAGTGTTTTGGGGAGATAGGCCTCCATGTGGCACAGGCCACCTGGCCTGGCTCCAGGGGAACAGCATGCTGAATGACACTGATCTCCCCCAGGTGTCACGAGAAGACCCCCTAGGACTTTCTGGGGGGAGCTGCTTTATCTGTCCTGTTTGCTCTGGGGTTAGTTGCAAGTCCAGCTGGGGCAGTTCTCCCACAAGGGCTTCCACAACCCATTGCAGGTCTCCTCCTTCCAACTACAGTGGGTCATCTGCTGACAGCTCTCTGACAGCTCTCTGTTTCTGTCATACCATCCCTTCACGTGGTTGACATGAAGTCGTAGTCTGTCATGCTTGCGGGGTCCACAGTGGATCCTGTAGTTGAAGGGGCTGACTGCCTTTGTCACAATGAAGGGCCCCTGCTAGGGGTTGTCCCCCCC
>NW_015236719.1:0-669 GCF_001447785.1 Gekko japonicus | reverse complement strand
CCTGCTACAAAAAGAGTCCTAAATAAGGATAGTTAAGATGTACAAGAGCACATTTGTATGGCACATACCTAAAGAATGTACTTTTGAAAGAAAAATTATCATATTATTTATTGGATTTTAAATTGACTAACTGTCACAAGATGGCACAGGTGGGATCATCACAGTGATGCCACAAGCGACCCTTTAAAGCACAAGATGAGAGCAGCCAATCAACATACCAGCAACACATACTCATGGATAGATATATTTATGAATGTATACAGCTGTAGGAAGCATAGATGTGCCATGAGGAAGAATCTGGATGTGTGCGTAGAGTAGGAAATTATGCTACATATGGTGTGCATGTGCAGAGTAAGAAATTATGCTACATATGCTCGAGTTTGTGGTGAAGGCTGCCAGGCAAATGTGGGCAACAGAATGAAGCAGCTCCCAAGCACCACTAAAGGATAAAGCCAAGTGCTGTCCATAGCAAGACTCAGTGAAAAGAATGTGAAACCACTCCCACCTGCTTTTTCACTGACCATCTGTTCAACCTGTAATGACAGACACAAGTTCTACCGGCACTATACAGCCCATGCAAAGGTACAGAGGTGCTAGATTGCAACAACCAAACCAGGGGGTGGCACCAAAGAGTCAGGATGAGAAGGGCATAACTCTGAAATTCTCAAG
>NW_015236718.1:0-669 GCF_001447785.1 Gekko japonicus | reverse complement strand
TGTGCAAGTGAAAAGTTTGCCCTGGATCCAATACTAGATGTCTACAAAAGGATGCACAAGGAAAGGGAAATTATCCTTGGTTATCATTTAGCACTTACAGATACAATGACTGCGGGATGGATCCAACATAGTGCCAGATTTGCAAGTGCAGAGGAAGCTTCCCCGGGTGTTCACACATTCTGCATCTTTACAAATGCCAAGTATCAGACATTCATTAATATCTATAAAATGAATAGAGAAAACAATTACCAGCCACTCTAACCTGAATCTACCCACTAATGGACACTTTGAGAAATAACTGCAGTTGCAAAGAGAGTAAATCCTAATGTGACAGAAGGACTTATGACAAAACAAGATCACCAAACAATGGAAGGAGGGTGAGGGTTGTGGAATGAGGAGGCCACCTGAAAGAAAACAAACAGAAAAATAATGAAATAGTATGTGGCTGATTTTCTCGGTTTTCTGCTATTATTGCCTGCCAAAATGCCTAAGTTTTATTGCTCTGAGATAATTAGTACTAAGGGAATAGAACCCAAGGGAGCTTTTTCAGAGCATAATTTTCGTTAAAGGGCTTTAGACAAACACATAACCAATGTTTTCTTTAACTAAATACCCACATATACCAAGATAGCATATGTAAGCATTGGTGGTGGAAAGCGTTGTCAAGTC
>NW_015236717.1:0-669 GCF_001447785.1 Gekko japonicus | reverse complement strand
ACATGCCAATACATCCTGTAGTAAAGGATACTCATCATGCGCAGGGCAGCTGCGCACATTATACAGGGCTCTACAGTGACATATAACACTGTATGCCGAAATACTTCCTCGGGGTCCTTCTTGTGCTGATGACACCAGTCTATCACCTCATCAATTGCCACCATTTCTGCATGGCGAGTAGCCTGTGAGGATACAGAAAAAACAGGTATTTATATCTAATGCTGATGGTATTGGTATGAATGAAACAGCAAACTCCCAACAGAAAAATCAGCTCTCCTTTCAGAAGACAACATGCTTTGTGGCTTCCATGATTCCATATCTGTAGTCTGTCATCTGATCTGTCAATAAGTTATGCTGAAGTACTACAGATAGCACTTCAATTAAGACAAATATCAGAAGTGGCGATGCCACTGTGGAGCGAATTTGCCCCCACTACTATTCAAGTGACCCCTGTGATAAGTGGCAAGGGGTATAGCACATCACTCCCTGGCAGTCTGCTAAAGAACTAAATGAACTAGTTGAGATCATGCCACATGTCTGCAACCCATTCGCATTCACTCGAATGTGGATCATACCACTGAACCCACCCCTAGATTTAGAGGAAAAACAAAACATACAGCAGTTCCAGTGTATGATATTTAGCACTGCTGACTCCAATAGATTTTTTTT
>NW_015236716.1:0-669 GCF_001447785.1 Gekko japonicus | reverse complement strand
AGCTCAGGGATGCATTTTTGTACACACCCAGTGACTAGACATGGAGAAAGACAGACACAGACACACCGCTTTGGGTTACTTCTCACTTTCCTTTCAAGGAGACAAATGACTCTTCTAAATCTAACCTGTGTCTGGTATAAGTAGGTCATTGACATATTCCCTACCACCACCTCTGTTGACACTCCTCAATCCTACACAAGGCCACATAGGCCTTCCTACCCTCTCTTCTCTGGTGGTCTGCCCATTGCAGAAGCAGCTTGAGGTTGCCACCCTTCCACCTTCAGGTCAAGCATCAGAGGGGAGTGGAGAACAAAGGCCTACCCAGGCAGTTCAAAGCAGAAGTTCACCTTCCAGCGATCAGCTTCCAGCAGCAGCTTCTGCTCAAGGACAGATTAGGCCAGGGAGGGGGGGAGGCAGAAGGAGCAGGAGAAGGTGCAGCTTGCTGGTGCCTACAATATCTTCCATGGAAGGTGAAGGCTGCAACTGTGGCTGTGTTGCTCAACTATGGCAGCAATTTTAATGAGAGTTATGGGGCAGGCTGATGTGGGAAGAGTTTTCCCTGACTGACTGTATATTAGCAGGGCTGTAGCTAGCACAGGGCTCACAGGGTGATGCCCTCTCCTGAATTCAGAACACACACCCCCCGAATCTGGCCAAGGGAGAGGTGGA
>NW_015236715.1:0-669 GCF_001447785.1 Gekko japonicus | reverse complement strand
GTGTGTGTGTGTGTGCGTGTGTGTATAGCATCTTGCATTCTGCAGGCATATTTACACGTTTCTGGTTGCCACTTTGATAAGTTATGCTTGTGCATACAGATGCATCCCAGTTCATAAGCAAATGTTCTTAAGGGAGTTTCTCTTGGTATTAAAATTCCATCAACAATTATAGGAAAGCAGAAAATCAAAATCAGTTCTCTGCAAGAGTGAGCTGCTCTGAATGACTTCTAATTTCATCAAAACTAACAACTTCCAGAATGAAGAGATCAAAAATCTGGGAGTTGATTTGATACTGCATTTATACTGGTCATTATTAGATGTCGCTATGGACATTTATTTCTTAGAATGCCATGCTGTTTTCCAGTTCTTCGAGTGTACCAATAGTATTTGGTTTCCAATTCATATTTCAAGTTCTTAATCAAAATTCTACTCCTTTGGGAAATCTAGTTGTTCTGACATTGCAGGATTGCTGGGCCTAATGTCATTCTGAAACAGCACATAATTTCTACCACTAGAGAGCACCACAATATTAAAAGCCTCCTTACATAAAATCAGCATTTCATTATGAAAAATATAAACCTGAATGCTGATGTAATTCAGCTTCTAAAAGAGTCCTCATTATATTATTGGGATTCTTTTCCAAGGTAAAGCACAATTTTAATGCCAAAA
>NW_015236714.1:0-669 GCF_001447785.1 Gekko japonicus | reverse complement strand
TTTGTTTCTCTTTTGCCTGCCCAATCCATGAATGCTTGAGAAGGGAAGGGGAAGCAATCAACAAGCCTATTTCTTCCCTCTCTTCCCTTTCCTCCAAATAGCTCAAAGGTATGTTTTCACCCCGCTGTTATCCCAATGAAAAAAGTTCAGGTTAGGAAATGGTGACTCATCCAGTGTCATCCCATGGAGCTTCATGGCTGAAGGATCATTCATACGGTATTTCTCAAATCAAGAAGGACAGAGGAGGTAGCCCTGGTTTTACCAAAGGCTTCTTTGTCCAGACAACCGATACCTTGGTGGTCTCCATTGCTGCTTCCATTCCTTCTCTCCAGAGGGAACTCATCCCTCAAACTGCAGCCCATTTCAACGTCTGGCACTCATGACCTCGTAGTTTGTGTGCACAGAGAAATTATTATCCCCGTTATTTTTCTGGGGTCATCCCAACTACAGTGTAGACAATGAGATGGTAGACCACAGAGGTAATAGACTGTGTGACTTGAGACTGCAGGTGAATCAATTCCTACAATGAATGCCCCGTCACACACACAAAAACCTCTGTGAAAATAGCAAGCTAGCACAGTAGTGATGAAGCTTCTCCATTCACCTCTTTAGGTTGCCATGCTGGTTCTCTGTTGGCAGGGAGCTGTTTGGTGTAGTGGTTAAGTGTGC
>NW_015236713.1:0-669 GCF_001447785.1 Gekko japonicus | reverse complement strand
AAGGAGCAGTTTCACCCTTCCTCACTGCAACCTCCTGATCCTTATGACTCTCAGCTCATGCAAGTCTTTTATCCTTAGCAATAAATGTCAGGAATGTCAGAAAAGACATTTGGGGAGCGGAGTTCAGGAAAGATCTGCAGTCCTTGCATCTGCATATCAAAGAATCCAACCCACTGAAAGCGTGCATGGTTATTACATTTGGGATGTTTGGGCGCAAACATTGAAAAGGATTGGCCCTGTAGGATAATGGCTTGTTTCTTTATTTCTGGGTCTTTCTTCTGGGATTTAACTCCTTTCCCTGGGTTGGAGGCTTAAATCCTGAAATTTTTGCTTGATGAGACCTGAGTTGCTGAAAATTTTCAAATAGGGATTTTTGTCCAGAGTCTCTGGTTTTGTTCAGAACTGTGACGGAAAGGGAAATAGAAGACTCTAGTCTTGTCTTCCTATCTTTCCTTCTCCATTTTGAGGTAAGCTGGTTGAGAGAAAGTTTGGTCCAAGGTCACCCAGTGGCCTTATGCCTGAACATAGCACCCAGGACTGACTTGTCCTAGTAGCAGCTCTGGTTACTGTACTACAACTGGCTCTTTCTTTCAAAACCATTGACTCTCAGGAAGCCACTTTGAATTAGCGTTGCTGCTTCAGAAATTTCTTTACCCTTCTCCCTTCAAG
>NW_015236712.1:0-669 GCF_001447785.1 Gekko japonicus | reverse complement strand
TTAACCTCTGAGCCACCGCGGCCCTCCCAAATACATACAGGGATATTTTTCCAATAGTGCAAAGAATCTGCATGGCAACCTACTGTGTCCAAATGCTTTGCTACATAGAGTGGCTGCTACATGTGCATACAGTGTCAGGTGGCCTCTACATGGTAGCTATTTTCTATGAGGCAGGCCACACAAGTTTTTTGCTACATGCAGGTAATCACCATATGGAGTTATCTGGAAGAACCTCCAGACGATGATGGCTGTTTCATATAGATGGGATTTTTGTGCAAGGAACTGGGCTACTGGGCACTGTAACATGACACACAGTACATGTTCTCATTAAAATTCTCTTTTATGGACTTGTAGTACAGTGTATTGGGGGCTACACAAACCAATAATAAAATCCATTGTAAAATAAAATAAATACAACCATTTTGCATCATAAATTGTTCAAAGTGAATTCTCCTAGCTTTATCAGTAGCTGGAAGGGGAAATTATGTTTTAAATAATCCCAAAAAATAGGCACCAGCTTGAAAAGAAGAAAGTCATTCATAAAAACAAGTGGCGGCCATATTCTTACAATTTTTTCTCCCATTGAAAAAAGCCATTCCTGTTATTGTTTCTCCATTCATGCAGAATCATGAACCTAATTGTATTCTGTTGGTTGCTTGCTGCTTTCTC
>NW_015236711.1:0-669 GCF_001447785.1 Gekko japonicus | reverse complement strand
GAGGTGATAGCCTACCAGCACCCCAGCAGTTAACCACCTCCCTTCCTGTGTTCCTGCTCAGGGATTTTTCCTGAACCGGAAAAGGACCCGGTGATCCAGATTGCCAACATGGTCCTGCGCCAGGGAGAGAAGGACCCCTTTGTGCGCAATGTCTTCACCTTGCAGACCTGCGCCCCTATTGTGGGTTCTCAGGTGCTTTGTTTCACCAAAGAGGAGGAGCTCCTGAAGGTAATGGTGAAGGAAGGAAGGGAGTTGCGGAGGGGTGGGGCAAAAGCTGTGGGGAGAACCTGTGCACAGTCACAGTATGCTGTGGACTGCAAAAGGGTGGTGGGAGGTAGGTATGTTTGGCACATTGGTACTGTTGCTTTAAGAGCAACTCCCAGAGTCTCTCTAAGAAGAATTTTTCTGCTCTGCTACAAGATAACTATCCTATCTGCTACAAGATAACTATCCTGAGAAACATGGAGGTAGGTAGCCAATTAGTAATCTTGGGGCAAGAATACTCTCGCTAGGAATTCTTGAAAACGATAATAAGGACCCGGAGAGAGCTGCACTTACCTGGCCTGTATAAGAAAGGTGGGATGGAAGTAGAAATGCAGGCATGTACCCCACCTCCTCTAGAAGTATTTCAGACCGCGTGTATTTGTCCTATAATGGTTGTTGACGAGG
>NW_015236710.1:0-669 GCF_001447785.1 Gekko japonicus | reverse complement strand
CCCCCCCCCCATCCCTGGCCAGTGGCCAGGGGAACCTGATGACCCTGTGCAGGGCTGCCTTTGGCTGGTGTCCATCCAGGCCATAACGGCCTACCCTGACTGGGCAGGGACTGGCCAGAGTTCCACTGGCAGAGGCGTTTCCACATCCCCTGATCCTTTTACCTGGAGATGCTTCCAGGGGCTGAACCCGGGACCTCCGGCATGCCAAGAAGATGCTCCACCACCTCTGAACTGTGGCTCCACCCCCAAAACTCTTTTAATCGGTGGTGACGGAGAGAGGCGTGTCTCAGTGCAGAGATGTGTCCCTCCTGATCAGAACTCTTTGCAACAGACAGAAACCACATAATTCCATGGCAGACGGCTCTCGGGTGGTAAACAAGGCCCCCGTGGGCAGGTCCTTCTGTTTGCCTTCTCAAAATGGTAACATTGGGGGGGAAAGACACAATAAGAACCCGCACATCAACACACTTTTCGGTGGTGGCCTATCCAACATTCCAGCTGGCTTGTCAGTTACTCAGGGTGTCCTGGTTTTACTTGAAATGTCACTTGATGGTTTTGGTCAGAATTATGATGAAGGCTGATAACACGCCAGATATTTCCCAGAGGCTTATGAAAATTAAAAGACACAGACAGTGCGGGCCTCAGCAGCAAGGCTCCCTCTAAGCTGTG
>NW_015236709.1:0-669 GCF_001447785.1 Gekko japonicus | reverse complement strand
GACATATCAAGGTGGTAGGCTGGAGGAGCAGAGGTCATGGGCTAGGATATGAGAGCAGAGAGAATTGAAGGTAGAGGCCATAAAGGGCCTTGAAAATGAGGATGAAGATTTTGTACTCTCAGTGGATGGACATTGGGGGGGTTAAGAAGAGATGTTCCATGGTATGAATGCCGGGTCTATTGAATGATCTTTATAGCAAGCTCTAGAAGAAGTGAGAGGGGAGAAGCAATAGAAGAAGAAAGAAGAGATCACACTGCTCATGCGGCAGCAGAAGACCAGGGAGATTGTATTAATCAAGGCAGAATGTAACCAGAATGTTTATGGAGGAAGCAGAGATGAATGACTGGATTTGTTTGTTTTTATAATGATTACATAAAGGTAAAAGGACATGACTTGATGACTGATGAATATGAACATCAAAGCAAAGGAAGGACCATCAGCATATGACCACAGGATTGGATTAAGTCAAAAGATAGGGTGGTCAGAGGGAAACCACTTGTCCCTATGGAAGCAATGCATGAGGCAAGGAGGCGAAACAGCCTGAGGATAAAACCTAGGACATGAAGGGAGTTAAGCAGGAGACAGTTGTGAACTGTATTAAATGCAGAAGATATGGCTAGTAGGATGAAGTTCTCATGAGTCAGCCAGGGCTCAACGATAGCAAGGACT
>NW_015236708.1:0-669 GCF_001447785.1 Gekko japonicus | reverse complement strand
TAGCTAGCCTTTTGGCTGAGCTCTGCTCTCCAAGGTTATTGCAGTAAACTTTGTTTATCCTCTTCACCTGGACTCCAGCCAAGTGTCTTTTATTGGGTAAGGTATTTGGCCACAGATTTGTACAACAAAATTTGGCGAGCTAGTCAGGAGCCTCCAGTGACCACTTGATAAGCTGCAAGTGGTTGCTTCCTTCCACCCCTCTGCTTTCCACACATAATATTTGTATGGATCAATGTGGTTGGCACTCTACTGGGGAGGAGTGGATAGGGAAGCAGTTTGCGCTGAGGGGAGCAGGGGAAAGGTCAGAACCCCTGCTGCTTTTCTGCTGTAAACTGCCTGCTTTAAAAAAGAAACCCCTGTCAGGATTTTGTGACAAATATTTGTGTGTAATGTTTAATAATGCTCTCTGTAAGTCTTTCAGAACAGAGATTTTGGGGGGATAGTTCACACCATAAAGACACATGCATAGAGAGCTATTTATTAATATTTCCCCCTTGAGAACAACCCAGAAATTATCCTTTATTTCTTATTACTTTGACAGACTTGGGGCAGGTGAAGGACTTAATTCTTTTTCTCTCATTAGTCTTCCTGTTTTTTAAAAAAGCCACTGGGTTTTATTTATTTATTTGATGATTTAGTTACTTTATAAAAAGGTAAAGGTTCCCTTGC
>NW_015236707.1:0-669 GCF_001447785.1 Gekko japonicus | reverse complement strand
AACTGCCAGTCTGAACTCGGCCATTGTTTGATATGGGTCAGTTCTTTTAAGACTGGGAGATATGTTGTCAGGAATCTTGCCATGGCATTTTATGCCAACTGAAGCTCAATGGCTCATGTACAGCTTGTTGCAGTAACCTAATCAGAATATGGTCAGAGCATGAATATGATCTTGGCTAGAACTTATGTGGAGCATTTCAAAGTCTTTCTCTAGTTAGTATTCTAGCATTATGGAATTCCCCCATAATTAAGATGCTGAGTGACTGATGGAAATATGTGTTCTACACTGCTATATTCAATGTTTGAAGAGGTTTTTCTTTTTCCTTTGTCAAGAGCCATAAGATAACAGCTGAGGAAATGTCACCATAAATAGCTTTCAGAAATTATTATGGATGAAAAACAGGACGCAGCTATTGGAAATAATTAAAGCCATATAAAATTATTCATGTTAGAGATTATGCAACATAATCACCAAATTATTTTGACTCTTGGGATATCACTATGTCCTCAAGACTGTTTGACACAAAAGTATTGGAATTTTTTTCCTCCACAGAGTGCACAAGACATGGAGCTCATCTGCAAAAGTGTGTCCACCAGTCAATGAATGCAATGTGCACATGTGCTGAATGATCCCTCACGCATATTTTACCACAGACAGAAATTTCATATT
>NW_015236706.1:0-669 GCF_001447785.1 Gekko japonicus | reverse complement strand
ACATGTGTAGGCTATTTGGGTAACAGCCTGTCCTGTGGAGGATCCTTTTTCCTCGTCCAACAATATCTTGATTTGATGGAATTTCTCCAACTATCGTTCTCCACCGAGTAAACACAGAACTCTGACATAATGGTGTCAGAGTGGTGAAGCAATGGTACACTATCTTCTTGTATCCTAAGGATATTTTCAACAACGCCGCAGGCTTACCATATGCAGTGCCAGAATATTAAAATAAATACAGGAAGACTCCAGGAGGCAAAAAAACCCAAACCTCTACATACTTTACAACTTCAGAAATGTATCTATCAAAGCAACTCAGGGAGCTTTTTTGCTAGGTGTATTTTTTTTAACCAGTTCTTCACAGTCACATCTTTAAAGCTATTCTATCTCCACTCGTCGCCGTGATTGATACTATGAACCCTCTATAGTTTTGACAACCACCTCTTGGCACAAGTGATGGATAAACTTCATACTGCCGTGCCATCCTGACATTAAAAACAAAAATCTAAGAGGGACAGTAGGCCAAATGTATGCAAATGAACGGTGGATCTAGAAGTTGGTAAGCTGTTTTGGAAAGAGAATTTTTTTCTTATAAAACAGGAGACAGCTGAGTGACAATAGGTTTTTGAACACAAGTAATTGCGGTGGCTCAAGTGGTTAAAACACTGA
>NW_015236705.1:0-669 GCF_001447785.1 Gekko japonicus | reverse complement strand
AATAAATAAATAAATCTAAATGTATTTCCAGTAACTAAGGGAGTACTTTAAAGAATATTAAAGGAGATATGTATTTTTTTTAAAAAATATAGGAATCACATCCTGAAAGTGGAGTGGACGTGGCCACAGTGAACCAGCTGCAAACCAGTGTGCCTCTACCTCGCCCTCATTCCCATGGTGCTGATCGTATACTTCCCACTCCAATGTCTGGGTCTGGTGCTAAACCAAAGGCTGGGGTGAGTGTGAAACTTGCTTCTGATATGAAAAGTGGATGATAACAAAGAGCTGCAAGGCCCGTTGTGTGTAAACTATGGATTGCAGCCAATAGGGTGGATTCTACTTCTCTCCTACCGCTCTACTGAGCAAAGCTTTGAAAGCTTTCCTCTATCCTAAGAAGCCTACGCCCAACTTAAATGGCTTTTCATCCACTGGAAGGGTTGAAAGAGGCCTCAAAGGGTATGTTCTCATTGCCTTTTTGCACAAAACACTTCTGGAAAACTTTGACACTGTTTGCATCAAACCGTAAGCAGAGAAGCTATTTAATAGCCTTACTTTGGTGGTGGTAATGGGAAAGGAAGTTCCTTATTAAAGAAGGATTTTGCTTTCCAGGGACATTTCATGCAATGGCTGAATATCTGATTTATTGGTTGGAAGGAAAGTCCCCTACCT
>NW_015236704.1:0-669 GCF_001447785.1 Gekko japonicus | reverse complement strand
GGAACATTATAAAGATACAGGGTAAGTTGTGCTAGATCTTATGAAGTAGGCAAAAAGTACTAAGATGCAAGTCTGGGTAGCTAGTTGCTCTGCATTTACTGTACTGGATAGGTTGGCCCTTAGTACATCCTTCCCTAAGGGTACCAAACCTATGTTTTCTGCATAGCTGTAAGGCAATACTAGAAGCTACTGGAAATGGTTATATATGAGATCAGTACTCTGGCTTTAACAGATGTGAACCATTAACATATCATTAGTATGTATGCATACAACACTCCTAATGTGCATGGTTTATACATTAATTTCAATATTTCCATCCCATCTTTCTTTGTGTCACTAGGTGGTATGGAAGCTTAAAGAGTTCAAGGTGGGTCCCTGCCCTGAGCAGCTGACAATCTGAAGTCTGATATAATGGAAACAACTATGGAGGAGAGAGAGGTACAGACAGGCATGCCACTGGGCTTGGAAGATACCAATGCAACCTTACCAAGCACAGAGAACTCTTGGCCAATAGCGTCTACGTTCCAAAACGATGAGAAGAAAAATAATGAAAGCAATTACCACTTGGGAAAGAAGAGCAACTATTTGTAGCTCTGTTCACAGGCAAATAATATTTTTTTTCAGCAGGTAACTGTGAAGAATAACAATACAAATATCATTAGCTGTTGT
>NW_015236703.1:0-669 GCF_001447785.1 Gekko japonicus | reverse complement strand
GGGGTAAGGGAATCTTTGTCTGTGGGCCCATTGTTGTTTCAGCAGCCCTGTCCCAAATGTACAGGTATTTCAAGTTTTTGGCCTATGGCTACATAGGTGTGCATCAGGGCTTTCCCCATATATATACAATTAGCATTTTTAGATCATGGACAACCACTAGATTACATTTGAGGAGGAAGGATAATCTTTTGTTGGAGAGTGCCTCAGTGTCTTGTCCAAGGGAAAGTATCATAAAAAGTGGGAAGAACTAGACTGCCTTGCTTCATTCCACTTTTGCTTAACATTATAGGTTCCCTATAGAGCTTCAAGAAGTAGCTGAGTCTCAAAAGAGATGCTTACTCCCTCTTTTGTCAAGTACTCTTTTGTATTCCATGAGTCTTTTCCTTGTTGATACTCACTGGGCCTGAAGATCAAAAAGTCCCCATCTTTTAGTGTGACTCAGATCATAAACAAAAGATATCAAAGGAAAACATGAGCTCTCAGTCTCTCATAGACTTTTGAAGGTGAAAAATAGCATCTCAAATGAAGAGAATGTCCTTGAAGATTTATTTTAATCACACATTTTCAGCAGTGTCTGGAGGTTTGCTTTGGATTAGAGTCTGATCCCGCAGATTGACTAATGCTGTTATCTTTTAGTGAATGAAAAGCTTTCAGAATTCAGGGACTTTT
>NW_015236702.1:0-669 GCF_001447785.1 Gekko japonicus | reverse complement strand
TTACTGTATGGAACCCTTCTAGGCCCTTCCAAGTCTCACTTTTTGCCATTAGAATGGGTCCAATCTAAATTTCTAGAGTCATATTAGGGTCCCAAACTCTGTCTCAAATTCCATGACTCAATTAGAAGCAGGGATGGTGAAAATAAGATGAATAAAAACTCTTGCGGTCTTGCATCGTTAATTTTGCAGGACAATTCTCAATCAAGTTGGCTCAAATCAGGTTTTTCCCTGGTTCAGTTCTTCATCTGGGTTGTGATACAGCTAACCAGCTCCTCAGGAAGAGAGTGGAAGATAGGGGTCTGGGGCTGGATCAGGCCCTTGGAGGGCTGCAATCCGGCCCGCAAGGTCCTAGCTATTTCCTGCTTCATTTTCCAGTTCTGCTGCTGCTGGTACATCACAGCTTACTTTACCAGACTCTCTCAATCGCACAAGAGAGATAAATAGGCAAGCCTCTTCTGTGCAATTGAGAGAGTCTGGTAAAGCACTGGCTGAGGCTCTTCCCTCTTCCCCCCAGCTAGAGCTTGCTTCCTGGCCAGGCTGCCTCAATCATATACAGGAGACAAAGGGAAGCCTTTCTTTCCTTCCACTAGCTGAGGGACCTCCCTGAAGGGAGGCAGGGAATGAGGGAGAGTTTGTTTTTCTGGGCTGCCTCAATCACACGGCAGAAAT
>NW_015236701.1:0-669 GCF_001447785.1 Gekko japonicus | reverse complement strand
GAAATGACCCTTGATGATACCACACATGCACTTATCCAGGGGCAGACTATCCATATAACTTAACAGGGAATAGTACACTCCTTCTATTTGGGATTGTTGTCCTCTTCAACTGAGTATGCAGCTTTGGGAGGAACACACAGGGAACAGTGAGGGAAGAAAGAGTCTAACCAGCAAGAACAGCTAAATGAACCCTGGCAATCAATGGGGTGACTAGGATAACTGGACTGGAACTGAAATAAACTGAACCGAACTAACAGGGAAAACTCAAACTGAGTCGCTATCCTGAAGGGGCACTGGTGACCAGGAGCTAGCAGAGCAATGCCTCAGTAGCTGTGCTGGTTCCATTGACCATCTGCCTTGGACCACTCAGCAGCAACAATAATCAGTGTCAGCTCAACAGGAACCTCCTCTTAAACTGCAGCTAGTTGGTAACAGCATGTGAGGAGGCAATGGGTGAGCTAGTTAGGGTTGCCAGCTGATGGCTAGCATCGACCTGGAGACAGGGAAGGGCAGGGTTATGAGGGATGGCATCAGCACAATAGCATGGTGTCACTCCTGGGTCTCCATCCCAAGCCCAGCACACCCTCTGGCTCAAGGACACAGCTTGCCCACTCCTCTCTTGCTTTGTCGCTCATTGCTGAGCCACTTTCCAACTGGATTTTGCCAGTT
>NW_015236700.1:0-669 GCF_001447785.1 Gekko japonicus | reverse complement strand
TCCACTGGCCCTTGTGTGCTAGATTTTGGCCTGTTTAGATGAGGTGTGATTGGGCCCTTATATGTTTTTTAATTCTTTGTTAATAAATACATGTATCTTTTTATACTGAATACATTAAGTTTTTATTGTTGGCCCTCTATTCTGTTTGACTTACCTCTCTAGCCTCCGGGTGGGGCCCGGGGAACCCCTGGAATTACAGCTCATGTCCAGACTGCAGAGATCAGTTTCCCTGCAGAAAATGAATGCTTTGGAGGGCAGGGACCTGCTGGCTGGTGTCCTCTCAGCTGGTACACAGAGGCATTTTCTAGGCATCAGAGTTGTTGTTGTTATTAATTAATTAATTAATCGTCCTATCCCAGCTTGTGCCAGGCTCTGGGCGATGTGCAAGGCACAATGCCACAAAGCCTACAGAAACATTAAAATTCAATATATAACTTACTAAAAACTACAGTACAGAACAAAAGATCTAAGATGTCGATTTCCCTATAGTATTATTTGTCCCTGTTCCAGACTACTGGCCCGTTTTCTGGGCAGGGGGAAAGGGAGCTCAGAGAGAGAGAAAAAAAAGGGGTGGTGAGAGGAAAGTATGTAAAGCAATTCTGGGGCCAGGCATCAAAATACAGTCTGAAGGTTCAGGAACAGAAGGAGGAGAAGGAGGAGATTGGATTT
>NW_015236699.1:0-669 GCF_001447785.1 Gekko japonicus | reverse complement strand
CTACACCAAACTGGCTCTCAACAAATACTGGCCCAAATACTGGTCAAGAAGAAAGGTGTAGAGGCTGTAAATAAAGAAATAAACAGTAAAAGGGAGTCAAGATGAACCGCCAAAACGTTTTATTCAACATAAAGAACAGAAAAGGTAATCCAATGCAAATTTGCTACAGCCAAGTTCCGATTTGAAATGAATGGCTTCGTTCCACACGGGTAAAGCCAATGAGTTGTCAGGAACATAATAATGCAGAGGTCTACTTTCAGGCAAAAGGCCAAAAAAAAAAGTTTCTTCCCTTCCCCACACTTCCACTCCGCCCCCCACCCTCAAGTTCTGTCCACCATTATCCCTCACCTTTGAACTGGGGGGGGGGGAGAGACTTTGCGTAGTGTCATAATTTAGCAAATTACTTCCTCCAAGGAAGGTCAAACATTTTACCATTCGATCAATAGGAAGCGACTTACAAATCATGTGTATTGATCATCGTAATCATTCATAGGAATGTAGGGCAGACAGTAAAATCACAGGCACTTAGTCTTAATTGCCCACATTAAAGCAATTATGCCCCAAAACTGTCATTGTGTAGTGCTGAGCGCACCGCACACTTTAATACATCTTGGTAACTTTGAGCAATACAGATGGAATCATAAGTCAGCTCACCAGGTTGTAGCAGCA
>NW_015236698.1:0-669 GCF_001447785.1 Gekko japonicus | reverse complement strand
ATTGCCCTCTCCTGAAGTCTTTGCTCATAGATTACTTAGCATCCACAGCCCGACCTTAACACCCAGGGACTACTCGCATTCTACATCTAGGGTAGAAATTATTCTTCTCCCTTCAGCCAGAATGGCTAAGGCTTTTGCTTCCCTTCTACAGTGTTGTGTCTATCTGAGTTTCTCTCACTAATCCTCCTTGATCTACTGCTGCTGCTTCTGACAACGCAACTCAGCCTCAGGCTACAGTTATGGAGGAACTCCCTCTCATGGGACGCCTATTTGACCTGGTTGCTCTGGCTGGCTGCTTTCCAAAAAAGAAGTGTGAAGATGTTCCTTGTCAACCAGGCAAACACGAGAACAGTCTCAAGCAGCGCTGGGTCCAACTGCTCTTTATGACAGTGTTATCATTGCTTTTTTAATGTTTGGTGGTAATTCAGTGTTTCAGGCATTTGTAACTGACTTCAGGTCTATACTCTAAGGAAAGTGGACTACAGATGTAATAAAACAGCAAAATAGTAGTTGTCACAATGAACATGATGAGTGCAGTTAGAAGGATCACATGTTGCAAATATCTCAGGGTTGTGTAGTTTTGAGTGGGCAAGGCCACCCAGTGTCAAAGGTGGTGGCAGATTTAGCCCTTACTACAGCACAGGCCCGTAGCCAGGATTTTGTGGGTTG
>NW_015236697.1:0-669 GCF_001447785.1 Gekko japonicus | reverse complement strand
AGCAGTGCCCAGAGAGGAAACAACAGTGGAGCAGTGCCCCAGAGAGGAAACAACTCCCAAATCTCACACATGGCCAGCACAGGTAGGAGGAGGCTCTTAAAAATCCACATGTAGGAAGGAGGGCTGACCAGTGCAAGCACTTCCCTTTATAGGGCCTGCCCGTGGGCACCAGCTGAGTGGGAGGGCAGGGCTGTCCAACAGGACAGGAAGCACCCCTGAACTTAAGAGCTGTGCACAAAGGGGTGAAGATCCGTGGGCATGCTCACCGACGTGCACCTTAGCAGGAACCCTGGTTGTGAGTGGGGTTTACTAGGCACTGTCTGGCAACCGGCCAGAGGGCTGGGTGTGTGTACATTGTTGCAAGATATTTTTTTTAAAAAATAGCCTTCTGTACTTACCAGACGTTCTAACCAAAAGTGACAAACAGTAGCTCTGGGAATCGCTGGGAACTCTATGATAAAACCATAGAGACATGAGGGCTTGGAAGCCATATGTGGGCTACATGTACTCTAATGGGATCCTCAACTATTTTGACTGGATCTTATTGTCATTTTTGTTCTGCAGTATCATGCGTGCTGCCCGTCTCTTTGAACATTCGGCCTTCTGGCTTTCCTTTGTGATAAGTACTGCCCTAAGCACCTTTCTTCTTTGTCACAGTGTAAATATACT
>NW_015236696.1:0-669 GCF_001447785.1 Gekko japonicus | reverse complement strand
CCGAAATGACCTCTGGTCATTGCATATCTAAGTTTACAGTTTCCCATATAAAATTTCATGATAAGCCTCACAACCCTTTTTAAAAGCAACTTAACTATCGAATGAAGAGAACAGAATGAAGAGAACAGGAATTGATTTTGGATACGTCTCTGTTAAAGCACACCAAAAGGTCTCCAGACTCACTTGAATTTTAACTTGGTTGGCTTCATATCCTGTCTCAAATCTACGGTTGCTTGACCAGTCAAGTCTTGTCAACTCTCTTAATAAACTTCACCAGTCCAGCTGTATTCAACATTCATGGTTCAAGTGGGGGAAACTGCCATGCCTTCATGGATAACCAAGGATGTTAGGACCATTTAAATCAACAGTATACAGATTTTCTGGTCTGATGACCACGCATCTGGGTCTCCTCCAGTTTCCCAGGGCTCCACGCTGGAAGCCGTTCTTCCCATTTTCCATCACCAGCCAGCACTGGAAACAAGAAGAGCTGGCATTCCGCAGGCCCCCCCAAAGCAGATGGAGATCCAACTGTGCCCCCTCCCCCAATTCTGCTCCTGTTAATAGCCCTGAGCTGTTTACCAGGGTTTTTTAGAGGCGTCAGCCAGATAGCAGATACCTCAGTCTAGTGGCCCAATACGCCTGACAAACAGATCCAAGTGTGTGTATACA
>NW_015236695.1:0-669 GCF_001447785.1 Gekko japonicus | reverse complement strand
GTTACACACTGGAAGTCTTAGAACATTTATCTTGGAATTAAGGAAGAGATCAGTAAGCTATATTAAGAATTCCTGTTTAAAAGTGACCAGATCAATTTCATATTTGTTTTTGTTCTTGAATGTTTCCCAAACAGTGCTTTGAGAAGAAATTTTATGTATGGTGTGTGCCAAAAAATAACTTTTCAGAAGCTGTTCCAAATCATCTGGGCAACAGCATTTTAAACTAGAAATAATTAAAACCACCATCATCAATATATACACAGTAGTCTGACCTTTAATTAGAATAATGAAAACATTATTATGTATCAAAGAGCCATTTTGAAGAGATTACAAACTGTGAACAATGAAATGCTTTAGATTCATTTGGTATTTTGTTAAAGCAATGCTGTTTACCCACTACCTGCCAACATAAATTCTAATTTCACAAACACTAAACCTCATTTTTAAAACTTGAAAGCAGAAACTAGATAAAATGCCTGACCTTGTTAAATAGGGTGGTGGATCTTAATTTGGGTATCTAATACTACAAAGGCAGATGGAAACAATAAACAGCTTCAACAGAAAAGATTTCCTGTATCTCTGGTTTTCCATAAACGATTCAAGGCTTGAAACAAACTGCACTTTGCAAGCAATACATTACCAAAAACACTTCATACCAATTTTAGACAT
>NW_015236694.1:0-669 GCF_001447785.1 Gekko japonicus | reverse complement strand
ATAGCATAAGCTGAGTGAAACCTATCATCTGACCATCATCGCAGATGGCTATAAAACTTCACAACTCATACATCCAAAAGGTGTTATACAACTGAGCCCTTTCCCACTGGCTGCTCTGTCTCTCAAATACATGTAACTAAAAAGTCATAATTTCAGGAAAGAGCCATTGCTCAGTAGCTAAGATCTCCTGCCAGATGTCGTCCCAATTCGTCCTCACCAATCGAAGCCTAGAGTTTTGCCCTCCAAATATCTATGCACCACTTGGTGTATCATGCGTCACCATTGGAAGGTCTCAGGCCACGAGCTAGTAATATAGTTGACACAACGTTCTCTTCTTCTGTTGTCCATGTTCTATATGGACCAGTCTGGCTTTCTTCTATCAGCCACAGGGGTTGAGAATATCTTTCCACCCTCGGATATCCATCAGCACCTTGGATATCCTTTCTGACATGTTTTGAACACATCATTTGGGAGTACGCTGGGAAAGGAAGTTCTAGGACGCTTAAAAATAATGGTCCAAGTTCTGAAAGTGGTGTGGACATTATCCAGCCTGCATAGTAAGAGACAGGGGAAGGATAAGACCAAAAGAATGAATAACTATTTTACATTGAGGAGGCCGATAGCCCATCTTATCCTGATCTGTCAGAGCTTGGAAGCTAAGCAGGGTTG
>NW_015236693.1:0-669 GCF_001447785.1 Gekko japonicus | reverse complement strand
GACAGACTAGCACGGCGACCCATCTTGAGTTATTTGAATAGGTTAATGAAAACCTCTCTTTTAAGGGGGCGGAACGTAGGGTGTAAATATTTGAAAAACAAGATGAAATTGAAAAGGCTGTCAATGCCCGAACATAATTAGAAGGAAGCAACGCCAAACATAATTAGAACAAAGCAAAGACGGCAGACTTTCTGACCTGTGTCTGGATCCACTGAAAAATACGGCTGGCCCTGGAGGATACTGTAAACGACTTTGGCGCTGTTGCCGTAGTTCGAATCGTCATCGTCGGTAGCTGTCACTTGGATGACAGAAGTGCCTGAATCGGAGCAAGACAGCGAGGTTGGCAAGAAACCCACAATATGAAATGAGATGAAGTCTTAGAGGCAAGCGGTGCAGGAACATAAATATTTACTGGCTGGCCTGCTCTGTCGAGCGCATGTATGAATGTGCTGCATGTGTCAGGACAATGATAGCCAGGGATCCCAAATGCACTGGAGTGAACTGGTGCTCGCAAAACAACGTCTGCTCTCATCCGATGGCAACGGCAAACCTGGCGCTTCATCACTACAATCTAAAAACATAGGGTAGCAGTCAGAATGTCAGTATAAAGCTTGGCAAGAAGCCACGGCCCGGATGGTAGACAACATCTGCTTGGCATGCAGAAGGTCC
>NW_015236692.1:0-669 GCF_001447785.1 Gekko japonicus | reverse complement strand
GCTAGGGGATTTCACGTGGTGTGGCTGAGCCAATCTGTGCACCCTGTTTCGGGTCTGTGAATTACGGCCCGCTTGCCGACACTAGGCCCCCCCCAAGGAAGCCAAGATGGAGGTCTTCTAAATGGAGGCCCAAGTGGTTAATGAGCTCATTAACGGCTCGAGCCTGCACTGTAGCAAATTGACTAGAAACGTGGATTCGGAGAAACGGATACACTTTATTGCTCCCTCCGAAATGAATTCCCCTGTCTTTCCATGGCTCTGTGGCAGTAATGTGCGTGTCGGGCCTACCCTGCCATTGGCGGGGGGCTGTTTCCCCCGAAAACTGTTTTGCAAAAAGTTTTCGCCGTTTTCTTGCATGATTAAATGTGCTTTCAATAAATCAATCTCATAATAATTGTTGTTCAGGAGACTTCATTATTCAGTTTAGTCTTTTAAATTACTGTTCTTCTTTAAAGGATTTTCCTGACGTAATAATAGCTTCAGCGAAATCCATTTGCCATAGTCTGGCTTGTAATTACTTTAGATTTGAAGAATAAAATGAATGGCTTTATTATTAATCAGCCGCAAATTTGTCTTACTGTTTTTAACCTTAGAGTGGCCTTCACGTGCAAAATAGGTTCAGTGATTACAGAACGCTTCCCTCCCCTTCTCTCCCCCCCCCCCCCCCCC
>NW_015236691.1:0-669 GCF_001447785.1 Gekko japonicus | reverse complement strand
CTGCTATTGATTTGAAACGTGCTAACCAAAATAATAGCTTACCTTTCAAAGGCAGAACTGGGTCATCCGCAGACCATGGGTTTGGACCCTTCTTCCAAGATGCTTGGCAGCCCTCTAACAAACTGGGACAAGGGAAGATCAAACAAGTATGTGCTGATGATTTACTAGTGCTAATCAAAGGAATCAGAAATCATTAATTTCAGCACCTTGTTTCCTGCTGTGCAGTGCCCTTTAGGAGAACACCAGTATTGCGAGTATGACTAATTAATCATGTCTCTCCTTTCCTCCAGGAATTCTCCTCCAACTTGGGTTTCCTGATTACATTATTTGCTGCTCTGGCTGTTTTTGGCCTAATCTTGGTCCTCGTGTGCATCGAGAGCGTCTTTCAACAATGCACTCGTGTCTTTTCCGCTGTAATCTGGATCTGCCTGATTACCATGGGCTACGTCTTTGTCTTCACTGGAGGGCTGGTTATGGCCTGGGACCAGGTGAGGTACTCTCGCTGCATCTTTGGGAGGGGCATAGACTTTACAAGTTGAAACGGGCCACTTTAAGGGGTGGGATGGGCATCTTCTAAGCATTGGTCTACACATTCCTGAGCAAAATCATGATGCTTCAGAATGCAGGTGGTGGGGCTGCACAGTGGAATGCTCTAACATGTAAAGAAAT
>NW_015236690.1:0-669 GCF_001447785.1 Gekko japonicus | reverse complement strand
AAAATGACCTCTGGAAATAACCATAAATGCAGAGCGACAGACATAGTTCTCCATTTTATCCTCACCAGACTCCTGGGAGGTGGGTTAGGCTGAAGGACTCTGATACGCTCAGGATCTTCCAGTGAGGGACTCAAACCTGGATCTCCCTAGTCCTAGGCTGACTCTCTACCACAGTGGTTCATGAATCGTCTTGTAATTTTTACGATAACCCTGCATGGCAGGTCGATATTATTGTCACTACATTTCGGATGGAACAAGTCCACAGCAATGTACAGTGGGTACGTTGAGCTACCTGAAACACTGGTTTGCTGTTAATAAGGATGTCTTTGGAGCATAAGGATTTGTGATGTAGTAGCTTTCACTTAAGGAATGAGAGCTTGTTTTGTGAATCAGGATCACTTCTGTTTTAATGGAATAAATCAGTGGTGACTTACCACCATCACCCAGTTCCAAAAGTGATAGTACTCCAGACTCCACTTGACTGATCTATCTAGCTCAGGCAGCCACAGATTTCCCCTGACTCAGGGTGAATTTTCCTGGATCACAGGCACATTTATGCTTAAGTGAGCCATTAAAAAAAAATCTCCATCAGTTATTATGATGGTAGGCATAGCAGGGCACTTAAAAGGCTTGAAGGGTTACTGACAGAAGTTCTTATTAAGCATTATT
>NW_015236689.1:0-669 GCF_001447785.1 Gekko japonicus | reverse complement strand
TATATTTATGGTTCTTTCCCCCTAGGTGGATATGTTTGAAATCCAAGCTGTGTCTCTTGGAAATCTAAAGAAAGTTCTGTTGCATTGTGAGGCCAATGACAAGTCACAGTATTGGTACTGTGAGAAAGTAATCATCAGAGAAGCTGGGAAAGACTTGGAATATGTTTTCAGCTGTGACAGGTTGTATTTAAGTTAAAATTCCTATTCTAAAAGTAACTTTCCAAAGAATGTGACATATTGTATCCATAAACTGCAAGACCCACACAAAGAATGAAGGTTTCTTGCTTGCCTCCTCATTCTTTAGACTCTTGAGCCCCCTGCAATGCTCCTGTCTCAATTTAGGGGAGCCTCAGGAATGATACTGAGCATGATGATGTAGTATCTGTAAGGCAGGGGGAAACTGTGAAAATCGCTCTCTCTTCCTCCACCAGCAGAAGTACTCTTTCACAAGCAGAAAACAGTCATTAGATACAACCCATTATTGCCTAAGATTACAATAATTTAGGTTTAATAATATGCTGAGTATCTGTTTTTAAAAAGGAAAATAGAATTCTGAAATACTGTATATTACATATATTTCCAGTACCAGCCAATATTTAATTGTTCAGTAACACCTCTTTCCTATAATGGCATCAAGCAGTATCTATATATCTAATAGCCACTCTGTGC
>NW_015236688.1:0-669 GCF_001447785.1 Gekko japonicus | reverse complement strand
CTGTTTTCAAAGTGACAGAGTGTTTTCTCTATGACTGAGCTGCTTTTTCCTTCCCTCATTTACCTGAACATCCTCCACCTACTTTCCCCTGCCATGGACCCCATTCCTGAATCAGGTGTATCCCTGAATCTCTACAGAAATGATGTTTCAATAGTCTCTCCTTCCCACCTTATGTTTAAATTATTGTTTTCTGTACTTTTAGGTATTTATTTTACTTTTGGTTTTAGTCATTATACAGTGTGTTTTCATAATGCTTTGTTTTAACTGTTAGCCACCTTTGTGGCCCTGATTGGGCAGAAAGGTGAGGAACAAAGTTTGTAAATAAATTAATTAGCAATATTCTACTTTGTATCCTTACCTGTATCATTAAGAATCAGAAGCCCAGAGAGTCCTGTATCAAACTTAGTTTCTGGCTCAAAATAAAGGCTAGGGCTCAATTCTATATTATGTACGTCCTTCCACAAAGCAAATGTGATGAGCTGTATGAAAGAAGGAATGAGTACAATTCCAAAGAGGAGAAACCTGAAATGAAGAAGTGATGCAAATTAAGCACAGGAGAGAAGTGGCACCAGGGCCAAGTGCCTTACTGCACTAATAAACTGAAGCATCATGACACTAATCATGCTCCAGATAGAACAGCTACTACAACAATTAAATATCTTCTGGGGG
>NW_015236687.1:0-669 GCF_001447785.1 Gekko japonicus | reverse complement strand
AAAAAAAAATCTCCAGGAATTTCCTTCATTGGAATCAGCACCCTTTTTTTACACTTTTGTATCTGCAAGGAATATTTAACACAGAGAGTACGTCCCACCTGCTGGCCTGTGCAGACCCTACTTCCTCCCTCCCCCCCCTGTGCTCATGCGCCCCTCCTCTCTTGGGAGAACCCGGGTGACCCAGCTGGTATCTTTCAAGCTGGGGCAGAAGGGCTCTGTCTCTCCGTTTCCCCCGCAGCCTCCTGACAGGTGCTGTATTTATAAAGGCAATAAAACGGGTTCGGCTGTACCCCCGCCACCATACCTCTCCGTGGGAGCCATCTGTTTGCTGATCGAGAACCTGTCTGATAAGCAGGTGTAAACACTGCGGGGTGGTGTAAAGCCATATTTTAGCCCAATGTCCCCGTGGGAACGGGACAAGAGCCGGGGCCGCTCCGTGAGGGCGCGGTGGGCGGCCCGGTCCTCACCTGGTACACAACACGTCCTCGTGCAGGCTGCCCTGGCAGCGCTGACACTGTGTCCACAAGCGTGAGAACTTCTCTTCCAGGGAGCTCAGATGGGCTACCTGCAGAAGGGATAAAAGCAAGGAGATAGGAGCGCCCGGGGTATTGCGTGCCGCTACTGATGCCCTTTTTCTTGAAATCTCCTCTGCCCTCCACTTTCCCAATC